>NC_080164.1:183754821-183761847 GCF_950295315.1 Erinaceus europaeus | reverse complement strand
ACAGAACCCGGACAGAACCGTGGGAGCTGGCGGACAGAACCCGGACAGAACCGTGGGAGCTGGCGGACAGAACCCGGACAGAACCGTGGGAGCTGGCGGACAGAACCCGGACAGAACCGTGGGAGCTGGCGGACAGAACCCGGACAGAACCGTGGGAGCTGACGGACAGAGCCCGGACAGAACCGTGGGAGCTGACGGACAGAGCCCGGACAGAACCGTGGGAGCTGACGGACAGAGCCCGGACAGAACCGTGGGAGCTGACGGACAGAGCCCGGACAGAACCGTGGGAGCTGACGGACAGAGCCCGGACAGAACCGTGGGAGCTGACGGACAGAGCCCGGACAGAACCGTGGGAGCTGACGCACAGAGCCCGGACAGAACCGTGGGAGCTGACGCACAGAGCCCGGACAGACAGAACCGTGGGAGCTGACGCACAGAGCCCGGACAGACAGAACCGTGGGAGCTGACGCACAGAGCCCGGACAGACAGAACCGTGGGAGCTGACGCACAGAGCCCGGACAGACAGAACCGTGGGAGCTGACGCACAGAGCCCGGACAGACAGAACCGTGGGAGCTGACGCACAGAGCCCGGACAGACAGAACCGTGGGAGCTGACGCACAGAGCCCGGACAGACAGAACCGTGGGAGCTGACGCACAGAGCCCGGACAGACAGAACCGTGGGAGCTGACGCACAGAGCCCGGACAGACAGAACCGTGGGAGCTGACGCACAGAGCCCGGACAGACAGAACCGTGGGAGCTGACGCACAGAGCCCGGACAGACAGAACCGTGGGAGCTGACGCACAGAGCCCGGACAGACAGAACCGTGGGAGCTGACGCACAGAGCCCGGACAGACAGAACCGTGGGAGCTGACGCACAGAGCCCGGACAGACAGAACCGTGGGAGCTGACGCACAGAGCCCGGACAGACAGAACCGTGGGAGCTGACGCACAGAGCCCGGACAGACAGAACCGTGGGAGCTGACGCACAGAGCCCGGACAGACAGAACCGTGGGAGCTGACGCACAGAGCCCGGACAGACAGAACCGTGGGAGCTGACGCACAGAGCCCGGACAGACAGAACCGTGGGAGCTGACGCACAGAGCCCGGACAGACAGAACCGTGGGAGCTGACGCACAGAGCCCGGACAGACAGAACCGTGGGAGCTGACGCACAGAGCCCGGACAGACAGAACCGTGGGAGCTGACGCACAGAGCCCGGACAGACAGAACCGTGGGAGCTGACGCACAGAGCCCGGACAGACAGAACCGTGGGAGCTGACGCACAGAGCCCGGACAGACAGAACCGTGGGAGCTGACGCACAGAGCCCGGACAGACAGAACCGTGGGAGCTGACGCACAGAGCCCGGACAGACAGAACCGTGGGAGCTGACGCACAGAGCCCGGACAGACAGAACCGTGGGAGCTGACGCACAGAGCCCGGACAGACAGAACCGTGGGAGCTGACGCACAGAGCCCGGACAGACAGAACCGTGGGAGCTGACGCACAGAGCCCGGACAGACAGAACCGTGGGAGCTGACGCACAGAGCCCGGACAGACAGAACCGTGGGAGCTGACGCACAGAGCCCGGACAGACAGAACCGTGGGAGCTGACGCACAGAGCCCGGACAGACAGAACCGTGGGAGCTGACGCACAGAGCCCGGACAGACAGAACCGTGGGAGCTGACGCACAGAACCCGGACAGACAGAACCGTGGGAGCTGACGCACAGAACCCGGACAGACAGAACCGTGGGAGCTGACGCACAGAACCCGGACAGACAGAACCGTGGGAGCTGACGCACAGAACCCGGACAGACAGAACCGTGGGAGCTGACGCACAGAACCCGGACAGACAGAACCGTGGGAGCTGACGCACAGAACCCGGACAGACAGAACCGTGGGAGCTGACGCACAGAACCCGGACAGACAGAACCGTGGGAGCTGACGCACAGAACCCGGACAGACAGAACCGTGGGAGCTGACGCACAGAACCCGGACAGACAGAACCGTGGGAGCTGACGCACAGAACCCGGACAGACAGAACCGTGGGAGCTGACGCACAGAACCCGGACAGACAGAACCGTGGGAGCTGACGCACAGAACCCGGACAGACAGAACCGTGGGAGCTGACGCACAGAACCCGGACAGACAGAACCGTGGGAGCTGACGCACAGAACCCGGACAGACAGAACCGTGGGAGCTGACGCACAGAACCCGGACAGACAGAACCGTGGGAGCTGACGCACAGAACCCGGACAGACAGAACCGTGGGAGCTGACGCACAGAACCCGGACAGACAGAACCGTGGGAGCTGACGCACAGAACCCGGACAGACAGAACCGTGGGAGCTGACGCACAGAACCCGGACAGACAGAACCGTGGGAGCTGACGCACAGAACCCGGACAGACAGAACCATGGGAGCTGACGCACAGAACCCGGACAGAACCATGGGAGCTGACGGACAGAACCTGGATGTGGCCATGCTGGAGGCCGAGTCCCCAGCAGAGAGCAGGAGCTGACCAGCGCTGGACTCGGTCCCCTCGGGCTCTGCACAGGAGGGAGAAGGGGAGGACTGTGGTCCCCTGTGGGCTGTGGCAGGTGGGGTCTGGTCCCGGCCTTCAGGGCACCCTGAGGTGCTCCTTACAGTCTCCTGGTCACAGGAGCTGGGCTCCTGCACCCAGAAATGCTCTGAGGGCTGGCCTGGCCCTGTGGGGACCTGGGGCTCCCCTCACGGGCTGTCCCCCAGAATACCGGCCTAGCCGTCAGTCCCGTCCCCACTCTGCTGCCCGCCCGGTGCTGGTCCCCAGAGGAAGAGACCACCCTCACAGCTGTCGGAGCAGAAGGTGCTGGCCTGGGGCCGGGCGGTGGTGTACCCAGTCGAGCGCACACATTATAGTGCGCAAGGATGCAGGTTCAAGCCCCCCATCCACCTACAGGGGAAGCTTCATGAGTGGTGAAGCAGGTGTGTCTCCGTCTGTCTCCCTCTCAATTTCCCCCTCTCTCCACTCAATTTCTCTCCATCCTCGCAAAATGAAAGCAGGAGGTAGCCAGATGGTGGCGCACCTGGTTGAGCACACACGTCACTGTGCACAAGAGCCCGGGTTCGAGCCCCCAGGCCCCACCTTCAGGGGGAAGCTTCATTGAGCAGTGAGGCAGGGCTGCAAGTGTCTCTCTGTCTCTCCCCCTCTCTATCTCCCTCTCTCCCTCTATCCTGTCAAATAAAATAGAAAAGGAAGAGAAAATAACTGCCGGGAACCACGGATTCATAGTGCTGGCACTGAGCCCCGGCAATAACCCTGGCGGAGATTAAAAAGAAAGAAGAGGGAGTCGGGCTGTGGCGCAGTGGGTTAAACGCAGGTGGCGCAGAGCGCAAGGACCGGCGTAAGGATCCCGGTTAAAGTTCCCGGCTCCCCACCTGCAGGGGAGTCGCTTCACAGGTGGTGAAGCAGGTCTGCGGGTGTCTGTCTTTCTCTCCCCCTCTCTGTCTTCCCCTCCTCTCTCCATGTCTCTCTGTCCTGTCCAACAACATCAACAACAATAACTGCGACAACAATGAAAAAACAAGGGCAACAAAAGTGAAAATAAATAAATAAATATTTTTTAAAAAGAAGATGTTTGCTTGAGTCCAGTCCCCAAGGATGGTCCCAAATGGGGGCCTCGGGGTCCCTCTCCACCCAGTTGGGGGGCTGAGCCCACCTGTTCTGTGGGCAAGGAGGAGGCAGAAGGAGCTGGCATTGGGGATGCAAGGGAGGCCAGACCCAGCTGGATGGGGCCTGGGGGTTGGAGCAGAGGGGCTGGAAGGCGGGCAGGGGTGACGGGTCCTGAGGACGCCTTGTCCACACCCTAGCCAGGGCACTGAGTCCCTGGGCCGCAGTGTGGGACGGTCAGACACCTCCAGGGCCACACTGGGCCTGGGGTCTGGCAGCAGTGCTGAGTCCCCTCTGGGACCAGGGTCTCCACGCCAACCCTGCTCTGCACAGGGCTCTCAGGTTCAGCGAAAGGCCTGCAGAAGCCGCTAGGGGGCGGAGAATGGTGGAGGCTAGCCCAGGAGGGCTTCCTGGTGGAGGAATGGGTAGGAGTCTGACAGCCTCGCCTCCCCCCTAGGGCGTGTCTTCATGGGACTGTTGGGAACCAGCCAAGTCCACGTGGCCAGTGGGCTCTTGGGGGCGAGACCACCCGCTGACCCCAGAGGCAGGCCCATTTGGGAGGCCAGAGGAGAGGCACCTTCTGGACCGGCTCTGCCCTGTGTCCAACACAGTCACCTGCAAGCCAGGGGCCGGCAGACAGCCAGGGCTGTGGCCCCCTCACCCTCTCCACTGGTGGACCTGGGCCCCCCAGGTGTCCTCACCAATACCAAGCACCCTGGGAGGGGGGCGGGGGGGCAGCACCCAGGACAGAAGCCCTTCCATTCTTTCTGCTTATATTTACTTTATTATTTTTAAATTATCTTTTTTATTATTTTTTGTTTCTTTGCTTTTTGCCTCCAGGGTGATTGCAGGGGCTCGGTGCCTTCTGCACCACGAAGGAGACAGAGAGATACCTGCAGCCCTGCTTCACTGCTTGTGAGGTGACTCCCCTGCAGGTGGGGAGTGGGGGCTCGAACCCAGGTCCTTGTGTTTAGCACTATGTGTGGCTTAACTGGGTGTACCACAGCCTGACCTCACTGATCTTTATTTACTTAGCCAAAAATCAAGAGGGGAGGAGGAGGGAGAGAGGGAGAGAGACAGAGAGATACTCACAGCCCTGCTTCACCAATCGTGAAGCTTCCCTCCTGCAGGTGGGGACTGGGGGCTCGAACCCGGGTCCTTGAGCATGGTGGCGTGTGCTCAGCCAGGTGCATCCCTGGCAGACTCTGGAAGGGGTCCTGATTCGGATGGTTGGTTAGGGGCCGCCTGCCTCAGGAGCTCTGGGGGGGGGGGGAGCGGGAGGGCTCGCTCGGCTGCGTGAGAGGCTGGGTGTCTGCACGGCCCAGACGGAGGGCAGATGGAGCTCAGCACACGTGTGGCTGACAACCAGGGTACATGTCACACGGGAAAGGCACATGACACGTGACACGCGTGGCAGGAACACATACATGAGGGTGTGAAGAGATGAGGGAGGGAGTGACAGGTGTTGCAGTCAGCAGCCAGAGAAAGCTGAAGACCCCAGGGCCAGGACGAGACGGCCAGCTGGAGGCCAACTCAGCAAAGCAAGCAGGACCCAGCTCTCCCTCTCCCTCCCTCCCTCTCCCTCTCTCTCTCCCCCCTCTTGCCTCTCTCCTTCCGCATCTCTCCCTCCTCTCTCTCCGCATCTCTCCCTCCTCTCCCTCCGCATCTCTCCCTCCTCTCCCTCCGCATCTCTCCCTCCTCTCTCTCCGCATCTCTCCTCCCTCTCTCTCCGCATCTCTCCCCCTCTCTCTCCGCATCTCTCCCTCCTCTCTCTCCGCATCTCTCCCCCCTCTTTCTAAAAAAATCAGAAGGCAGCTAGCAACAGAAACAAACCCCAAGAATGTTGGTATGCATGAGACCCCTTCTGTTTCATTTGGTTTAAATCCCCCCTGCTTAACACTATTCTATTTACATAACCACTGCATTCCATTGACATAACCGCTGTTAACAAGCACCTCCCTCCCTCCAGGGCATGGGTGGTTCAGTGGTAGAATTCTCACCTGCTCCGCCCCCTCTCCTTGTCACACCCTGATTGTCACCAGTCACTTTTCTCTCCACCCTCTCTGCGTCACATCCTGTTCCCACCCTACTGGGCTAGTATATTTATAAGGACAAGATTGTTTGTAGTTTAGTTTAGCTCAGCTCGGCTTAGATTGTGCTGCGTCCTGCATGAATAAAGAGATACTGCCTACAGCTCAACCATGAGTCCCTGGTCGTCTGTTACCCGCCCGTGAAGCCAGCCCGGTGAAAACAACATAGCCCAGCAAAAACAACACAAGAATAGAATAGAGTAGAATGGGACAGATATCTGTGGAGAGCAGTCTGGAGAACTCTCAGAAGGCAAGAAGTGGACCTACCCTGTGACCCTGCAATTCTTCTCCTAGGGGATAGATCCTAAGGAACCCAACACGCCCATCCAAAAGATCTGTGTGCACCTGTGTTCATAGCAGCACAATGTGTAACAGCCAAAACCTGGAAGCAACCCAGGTGTCCAACAACAGATGAGTGGCTGAGCAAGTTGTGGTCTAGATACACAATGGAATACTACTCAGCTGTGAAGAAGGATGAAGTCACCTTCTTCCCCTCCTCTTGGATGGAGCTTGAAGGAATCTTGTGCAGTGAGATCAGCCAGAAAGAGAAGGATGAAGATGGGACGGTCTCACTCAGGGACAGAAGTTGAGAAATAAGATCAGAAGGAGAAACAACAAAGCAGAACGTGGACTGGGTCTGGTGTCTTGCCCCAAAGTGAAGGACTCTGGGGTGGGATGGGGGCTTTCAGGTCCTGGTGCTGATGGTGGAGGAGGACCTGGGCTGGGGAGGGGTGTTCTGTGGAAAACTGAGAGATGTCACACATAGACATGTAAACCATTAATCCCCCCCATAAAATAGTTAAGAGAGAAAGATAGAGGCGGGAGGGAGGGAAGGACAGAGAGTCGCTTGTGCCTGCGTTGGGAGTCGGCAGTTGTGGGGGGGGGGGCGAGGGCTGAGAGCGGGCTTTCTGGTCAGAGGCAGCGCTCAGAGCCGCACAGCGTGGCCGGCCCACATCCAGCAGGACTCAAGCAGCACTGGCACATGCAGACGCGAGGCTCCCAGAACACAGCCAGACGTGAACCAGAGGCTCCTGGGAGGGGCTGGGCGGGGCGTCTACCTTCTCACACAGGGCGAGCACTGTCCCGGCCTGGATAATGGCCACCTGCTCCTCGTTCCTCAGATTCTACAACACAGAAGCGGCATGGAGTTACAGGGGCCTCTCCGCGTGCAGAGCAGCCCCGGGGGCCAGCAGGATGGCGGCCGTACAACAGAGCGGAGACCTCGGTCCGTCCCTCTGTCTGGATGCGTGGTCTGCCGAGGCTCTGGCCCCTGAGAACCAGGGGGT
>NC_080164.1:183719821-183749821 GCF_950295315.1 Erinaceus europaeus | reverse complement strand
ACAGTGAGGCAGGTCGGCAGGTGTCTCTCTGTCTGTCTCCCTCTCTATCTCCCCTCCTCTCTCCATTTCTCTCCATCCTGTCCAATCAAATGGAAGAATGGCCACCAGGAGCAGTGCCGGCACCAAGCCCCAGCAATAACCCTGGAGGCGAAAATAAAATTAAATTAAAATAACTTCTGCTCTTAAAACAAAACAAGGCAAGACAAGACAAGACCTGCTTTCTCAGAGCACGGAAAGATGGCAGAGAAAATTCTAGCCAAGTGAGCAAGGTTGATGGGATTCTCAAGAGGAAGGACAGGGTGTCAGCAGGACTTCTGGAAGGTTCCTGACAGACGCACCATCACCTCCCTGTGAGAGAGAGGTCCAGGCCCAGGCAGCATGAGAGACGGTGGGCTGGGCGGCCCCAGAATCCTCAGGGGCACCGAGGGCAGTGGAAACACAGGCAGCCTTAGAGTCTGTCCCTGGCAGCCCCAGGTTGGCGTGGCCACCGAGTGGGGGCGCAGCCCCGCGGGGGGCAGGACTCACAAACACTTGGGATGTGGGTGGATGGACGGAAGCCAAAAGGAACACAGGAGAAGGGAAGAGACTCTGGAGTGACAGGCGGAGAGAGGCAGGCACAGTGACACAGGGCACGGGGCGAGGGTGGGGTCAGCTGGGAGCAGGAAGAAGGGTGCTCGCCCCTCACCTCCCCCCAACACCCGGGGCCAGTGGCTGTGGGTTCGGGCCCCCGTCTCTCCCTCCGACTCAGTGTCTGGGGTCCCGTGTGAGACGCCGGGCCGGCCGAGGCCCTGCCTGGACTTACCACGCGTCCGCCCGGGGCCGGCGGGGGTGGCCCTGAGCTCTGAGCGGGCTGGGGGTTGTGGGGACGGCTCGGCCTGCTCTCTCTACAGCCTGGTAAAAAGGGGGTGCTGGGCCCCACTGCCCGGCCCGCGGGAGGCTCCACATGCAGGCGGGAGTCGTTTGTGGAATGAAACACAAGTAAAAAAGGCAAAATCTTGCAAAAACAAATGATTTTTATTAAGTGCAAAGGAAACCATAGGAATGAATATATCAGCTCTGGTACACGGCCAGGGCTGGGGGTAGGGGGGAACGTTAAGGCAGTGAAAGCATTCCAAACGTACAGGTTGAAAAAGGAAAAGAAAACCAATGAGGGCGGGGAGACGAAGGGCGGAGGGAGGGAGGGAGGGAGGAGGGAGGAGGGCCTAGAACACAGCCCTTCCTCAGGCTGGGCCATGCCGGGTCACAGGAATTTCAGTTTGGGCTCAAAGAGAATGTCCACTCCGTTGGGGAGCTTACAACACAGAGAGTCTCTTACTTCGAGCTCCAGCACTCGGAACTCTAGCAGCTCGTTCTGGTCCCGGGCATCCCGCATCTCGCCCCTCATCTGCTTCCCCTCCATTTCCAGCCGGTAGATCTGGAGGGAGACAGCTGCGGTCAGGGCCCAAGTGGGTCTGTGTGGAACTGGCCTGGGCGGGCGCAGGGGGAGGTAGGGGACGTGGCGGAGGCTCTTTTGGCCGCCTAAGTCACCACCGCGGGAGCCCACCCCTCCAATAAAAACCTTCTGCCTTGGGGAAAACCCTGAAAGGGGCTCTTCTGGGAGCACCCAGGGGGTGTCTGCAGAAAGTGCCAGTGGCCCCTGGCTCCCAGGGTCCATCTCTCTCCAGAGGAGAGCCTGCCCCTGCCCAGGGGCTGTGGAGAGGGGCAGAGAGAGGCCTCACGGGAGAGGGTCAGTGACAGACTGGGTCCCCTCCCCTTCCAGGCATTCAGGAAGACTTCACCGCTAAGCCTAGCCAGTGGCCAGGCGGCGGGCGGCACACCTGGTGGAGTGCACACGTTACAGGTTTGAGACCCCAGTCTCCATCTGCAGCAGGGAAGCTTCTCGAGTGGTGAAGCAGGTTTGCAGGTGTCTCTCTCTGTCTCTCTCCCTCTCTACCATCCCCTTCCCTCTGGATTCCTCACTGTCCCCATCCAATAATAAATAGAGATAATAATTTCTTAATCTTTGAATAAATAATAAGGTTTAAAAATAAATAAATTTTAAAAACAAATAAAAAGAAAACCCCAAACAAACAAACCGCTAGGCCTGACCTACACGGGACTGTAGCGTGGACAGTGCTGGAACGGTACAGAATGCAGAGGTGGTGGGCTGAGGGTGGGGAGTGGCGGGGTGGGGCGGCAGGGGTCCTGGCACTGGGTCCGGGTGACGGGCACCCAGCTCCCTAAGTGACGGACGAGAGCCATGGCCGCAGCCGCAGCCTGAGCGGGACGACAGGAAACCGGGGTCCCAGCCGCCTGGGGGAGGCCCACCCTTGCGTGCGGAGGGAACCCGGACCCTAAAGCGGAGACCCAGAGCCAGCAGCCCGTGGGCCGAGGCCTCGAGGTCCCCATGAGCCGGCCGGGGTCCGAGCACCTACCTTCTCCAGCAGGTCCTGGTTGGTCCTGACGAGCCTCTGCTTCTCCTCCACCCACTTGGCGTCCTAGGACAGAGCATCGGGTGTGTCCCGGCAGCCCGGGGTGCGGGGTGGGGGTGCAGGACGCGGAAGCCCGGCCCCCTGGCTGCCCTTTGAGGGCAGGTCTCAGCCGGCAGGTGCCCTGAGCCCTGGGTCCAATCCCACGCGAGCAGGGAGGCGACCGCCTTGAGCGCGGGGCCTGTGCTCTGGAAACTCCCGCAGCCGGCATGTGGCCAGAGCAGTGTGCCCAGGGCGTCACCGGCAGGGGCTAGGAGCAGCCCTCAGCCGCCTGCTCTCCGGGCCTGAGCCTGTCCCCAACCCACCTCGCCCCCCCAACCCCGTGAGTCTGCAGCTCCCTGGGATGGTGGCCACTCCAGGCTCAGAGACAGCGTCACAGACAGGCGCCCTCAGGGCTCAGGGTGCTAGGCACAGTCCCCCCACGGCCAGACAGGCGTCTTCAGGGCTCAGGGTGCTGGGCACATTCCCCTCGTGGACAGACAGACATCCTCAGGGCTCAGGGTGCTGGGCACAGTTCCCCCACAGCCAGACAGGCGTCTTCAGGGCTCAGGGTGCTGGACACAATCCCCCAGGGCCAGACAGGCGCCCTCAGGGCTCAGGGTGCTGGGCACAGTCCCTCAGGGCCAGACAGGCACCTTCAGGGCTCAGGGTGCTGGACACAGTCCCCCAGGGCCAGACAGGTGCCCTCAGGGCTCAGGGTGCTGGACACAGTCCACCCACAGCCAGACAGGCGTCTTCAGGGTTCAGGGTGCTAGACACAGTCCTCCAGGGCCAGACAGGTGCCCTCAGGGCTCAGGGTGCTGGACACAGTCCACCCACGGCCAGACAGGCGTCTTCAGGGTTCAGGGTGCTAGACACAGTCCCCCAGGGCCAGACAGGTGCCCTCAGGGCTCAGGGTGCTGGACACAGTCCACCCACAGCCAGACAGGCGTCTTCAGGGTTCAGGGTGCTAGACACAGTCCTCCAGGGCCAGACAGGTGCCCTCAGGGCTCAGGGTGCTGGACACAGTCCCCCCCATGGCCAGACAGGCATCTTCAGGGTTCAGGGTGCTGGGCACATTTCCCCAGGGCCAGACAGGCACCCTCAGGGCTCAGGGTGCTGGGCACAGTCCCTCAGGGCCAGACAGGCACCCTCAGGGCTCAGGGTGCTGGACACAGTCCCCCCACGACCAGACAGGCGCCTTCAGGGCTCAGGGTGCTGGGCACATTGCCCCAGGGCCAGACAGGCACCCTCAGGGCTCAGGGTGCTGGGCACAATCCCCCAGGGACAGACAGGCACCTTCAGTGCTCAGGGTGCTGGGCACAGTTCCCCAAGGCCAGACAGGCACCTTCAGTGCTCAGGGTGCTGGGCACAGTCCCCCCAGGGCCCAGCACAGCCACCCAGGAGTCGCTCACCTGCCCCTTATCCACCAGCAGCTTCTCCAGGTCCTCTATCTTGGCCTGGCTCCTCAGCAGGTCAGCCTGCAGCTGCTCCCGAGTCTGGGCACAGGGGGTGATGGGTGACGGGGGAGGGTGACGGGGTGATGGGGAGGGTGACAGGGTGATGGAGTGACGGGGGTTGATGGGGTGACGGGGGTGATGGGTGACGGGGTGATGGGGTGATGGGGTGATGGGGTGATGGGTGACGGTGACAGGGTGATGGGTGACGGGTGATGGGGTGACAGGGGAGGGTGATGGGGTGACAGGGGAGGGTGACGGGGTGATGGGGTGACGGGGGTGATGGGGTGATGGGGTGACGGAGGTGATGGGTGACGGGATGATGGGTGATGGGGTGTCGGGGAAGGGTGACGGGGAAGGGTGACGGAGGTGATGGGTGACGGGCGTCAGGCCTGGATAGGCTGAGCTCCCACCCGCCTGAGCCTGGGGTGGCACTCACCCGGGACTCCCGCTCGGCGTCCAGCGTGCCCCCCACCTGCTCCTGGAGCAGTGCGTACGCCCGCTGCAGGGCCTGGTACTCGCGTGTCAGCTGGCAGAAGCGTAGGTCCGCCTCCTCCCGCGGGGTGGGCTGTGGGCATGGGAGACATGTCACCCCTGAGCGGGTGAGTGGCCTTGGAGGGGGTGTCCCCAGGGGGTAGCCACTTGGGGGAAGAAAAATTCTTTTCTTTTTTTGCCTCCAGGGTTATCATGGGGCTCGGTGCCAGCACTATGAATCCACTGCTCCTGGTGGCTATTTTTTTATTTTATTTTATTGAACAGGACAGAGAGACATTGAGAGAGGAGGAGGAGATACAGACAGAGAGACACCTGCAGACCTGCTTCAAGCCTCCCCCCTGCAGGTGGGGAGCCAGGGACTCAAACCTGGATCCTTGGATCCCTGGGCTTAGTACTACGTGTGTGCACTGCCTGGCCCCTGGAAATCTCTAAGAAGGAGCCATGGTCTGTGCAGGGATGTGGGCAGGGGTGCAGCCTGGGTGGCTCCTGTCCCGCTCTGCTGAGAACCAACCCGCTGGGCCTGTCCAGAGCCTCTGGGCATGGCGGACAAGGACTCTGCTTCCACCGTGTGTGTGTGTGTGTGTGTGTGTGTGTGTGTGTGTGTGTGTGTGTGTGTGTGTCCATCCATGCACACACGGAAACCGAGGGCCCCCCACCTGGTTCCCTGCGGTGGGACCACTTACGTCTCCCAGCTCCTCCTCAGGCGTGACCGGGGCCCTGTCTGTCCGGTCGGTATTGCAGGACGTCTCCGACAACGTCTCCGAGTCCACAGACTCCTCGTCAAATCCAAAAAATGTCTCCACAACATGCTTCTGCAAGAGGCAGGCGTGGCGTCGGCCGGGCACCGGGTGGGTGGGCCCCTGGGACAGGGTTGTGAGGTCCCTGTGACCCCTCGTGGGGACCCTCCTGGCACCCAGGCTGGCCCTGCAGGTCCACAGCCCCATGGCTCTGTGCCGAGGGGTCTTTTCCTTTGACTCGGTGGCGGGGGACACGGGACACACATGCCGGGACACACACGCACACATGTCTCCCCATGAAAGCAGGCCTCAGACGGAGGCCCATGGGGTCACCCGTCCCTGGGAGGCCGGGCCGGCATGGAATGTCCTGCTCCTGGGGGCTGAGAGGTGGCACACCCAGTAAAGCACACATAGTACTAAGTGCAAGAACACGGGTTCGAGCCCCCACTCCCCACCTGTGGGGGGGGAGCTTCACGAGCGGTGAAGCAGGTCTTCAGGACTCTACCCCTGTCTCCCCCTTCTCTCTCAGTTTCTCTCTGTCCTGTCCAATAAAATGAAAAAGAAAAAAAAAAAAAAAGGCTGCCAGGAGCAGTGGATTTGTAGTGCTGGCACTGAGCCCCAGCGATAACCCTGGAGGCAAAACAAAGGGAAAAGCATTCTAGCATTCTAGTCAGCACCCAAGGGCCCTCAAGCCAATGCTCCATGGGCTCCGTTCCCTGAGCTCAGCCCCTGCTCCCCCCTCTGCCTTCGTCTGTTCCGGCCGGGCCTCAACGCCCCTGAGGGGACCCAGCTCGGCCTTCCCCTTCTCATGTGCGTGCAGAGTCAGACACGAGCAACACCAGAGCCTGCTGGCCTCTCTGTCCCCTCCCTGTGGTTTCTCACTCCCCAAATATCTTGAGGCTTCACTCATTCACGTGGCCCCATCCATCCATCCATCCAGCGACTACTGGGGAAAAAACCAGAACAACAGACGGACAGCAAGCACCTGGCCAAGCAGCTTCCACAACAGCTGTGTGTGTGCGCGTGTGTGTGTGAGTGTGTGCGTATGCATGTGTGTGTGCGCGCGTGTGTGCGCGCGCGTGTGTGCATGTGTGTGCTCACGTGTGCACGCATGTGTGTGCGCATACATGTGTGTGCGTGCGTGCATGTGCGAGCGTGTGCATGTGGTGTGTGCGCACATGTGTGTGTGCGTGTGTGTGCACATGTGTGTGCACGTGTGTGTGCGCGCATGTGTGTGAGTGTGTGTGGATGTGTGTGCGCGTGCATGTGTAAGTGTGTGTGCATGTGTGCGCGTGTGTGTGCACATGTGTGTGTGAGCGTCTGTGCATGTGTGTGCGTCTGTGTGCGTGTGTGTGCATGTGCATGAGTGAGTGTGTGCGTATGCATGTGTGTGCGTGCATGAGTGTGTGCGCGCATGTGAGTGTGCGTGTGTGTGCATGTTTGTGTGTGTGTGCATGTGTGTCGGGGGTATAGCTCACAGCAGCTGTGTGTGTGCGCTTGTGTGTTCATGTGTGTGTGTGTGTCGGGGTGTATAGCTCACAGCAGCTGTGCGTGTGTGTGCGTGTGTGCGTGTGCATGTGTGTCAGGGTGGTGTAGCTCACAGCTGCGTATGTGTGTTTGTGTGTCAGGGGGTGTAGCTCACAGCAGCTGTGTGCGCGTGTGCATGCTTGTGTGTCGGGGGGTGTAACTCACAGCTGTGCGTGTGTGTGTGTGTCGGAGGGTGTGGCTCACAGCTCTGTGTGTGTGTGTGTGTGTGTGTGTGTGTATGAGGGGGTGTAGCTCAAAGCCACCCTTTCAGCTGCTGGGTCCAAGCCCTCTGGGATCCACAACCCCTGGCACCCCTTGCAGACAACCTCTGCTTCTCTCTCCCTCTCTTGCCCTCCCCACTCAGTGCCTCTATCTAGTCAAATACAACCAAGATAAAGTTTTTTTTATTTAAAAATTTAAAAATTTATTTTCCCTTTTTGTTGCCCTTGTTGACTTTTTATTATTGTTGTTGTTACTGATGTCATTGTTGTTGGACAGGACAGAGAGAAATGGAGAGAGGAGGGGAAGACAGAGAGGGGAAGAGAAAGACAGACACCCACAGACCTGCTTCACCGCCTATGAAGCGACTCCCCTGCAGGTGGGGAGCCGGGGGCTCGAACCGGGATCCTTCCTCCAGTCCTTGCGCTTTGTGCCACGTGCGCTTATCCCGCTGCGCTACCGCCAGACTCCCATAAAGTTGGTTTTTAAAAACCTGTTCCCACACACTACCTTCCTCGCTTCTTTGAAATAAAGGTTGCACGTCTGAAGAAAAAAATCCTACCAGCTCCGACCCAGAGTCCAGCCCCCCACCCCAGCCCTGTGCCTTCACGCTGGGCCAAGCACTGCTGCCCTGTCCCCTGGGGGGGGGGGGGACATGGGAGGCCCCTCCTCTGCCCTGAGGGCTCCTCCACACACCCTCAAGCCTCATTCCCCTTCCATGTCCTGCCTGCCCGGCTGGCACAGCAGCAGACCAGAGGTCCAGGAGATGCCCCAGCCCTGGCCCCCGTGGTCCAGAAGCCCCAGGGGCCACGGCACGGGCAGGGAGTGCTGGCGGCACAGCCTGGCTACGGTGACCGTGGGGAGGGCGGCCCCTGGCTGGACTGGGTGAGTGCTGATTCTCAAACGTGGTCCCGGGACCCCCCCGTGTCTCCAGGGGTCCGAGAATGCCCCTTTGAGGAAGGGGAGGTGGCACAGTGTGTGAGTCAGGTCCCGGGTTCCATCCCCAGTCTAGTGTGTGCAGGGGGGGGCACTGGCTGGATCCCTTTCTCTCTCTCTCTCTCTCTCTCTCTCTCTCGTTAATAATAGTTACTTCAGGAGCAGTTCTGAGTTCCGCCTTTCCCTCCTCTGCGCCCCTGTGCCTCTGACTAGGGCAGTGAGCTTCAGGGCACAGCCCCCTCCACCAGGCTGACACTCCCCATCCCCAAGAAAATAAGCCTGCCCTTGCAGACAGCTTTTGACAAAGAAATCCACGATTTTTAAAGATACAGTTTGGGGGTGAAGGCGGGTGGTGGCTGACACGCATGGTTGAGGCCATGCACTCCTATGCTTAAGGACCCAGGTTCGAGCCCCCCGGGCCCCACCTGCAGAGGGAGAAGCTTCACAAGGGGGGAGGGGGTGCTCTAGGTCTTTCTCCCTTCCCTCTCGGTGTCTCTATCCGAAAAACAAGTGAACTAAAAACATTCACAAAATAATAATGCTAAGTGCTAAAGATACTTCCTTTAACGAGCGCAGTCTGGGTGGGAGTGAGGAACACAGAGGACCCTTCCCACAGCTCCACCGCCCACTCCGGACCCTCCCCTGCCCCTCCCCGGCCCCCCACCCCCCGAGCTGCCCTGCTCCAGCCCCGGCCCCTCCCCTGCCCCCATCCTGCCCCCCTCACTCCCTGACCAGGTGCCCCCCTGCCCCCGTCCTGCGCCCACCGCCCGGCCGCCCTACCCTCGTGTTTGTAGGTCATTTCCTGGCAGCCGGAGAAGTAGAGACACACCAGGGCGCAGAGACACAGGAAGAAAGAGAAGTACAGGACGAACAAGATGTACTCCATGGGGCCTGGGGGCCTAGCCCACCCTGGGAGCCACAGGGCAGCGCAGGCGGGCTCCTTCCCTCACCCACCGCCCGCCCGTGTCTCCCCGGCTGCGGCTGTGCCCCCGCTGTTCAGGGGCAGACCCAGGCTGAGAGGAGCCGGCTCCCGGGGGGGCTCTCTCCTCAAGGAGCAGCCTGTTGCCAGCTCATTCCCGCCCCGGGGCCCCGAGCACCCCAAGAGGCGCGTAGCCAAGGCCGGTGCGCCCGCGCCAGGTGCCCGCACGGTGACGGAGGGTCTCCTGGGAGTAGCAGTGGCAACGGTGACAGAGAGAGAGGCCTCCGGGGACCTGGTGCACCCCGGCGCCCCCACCGTCCCGGAGAAGCTTCCAGAAAGGCGTGAGAGGGGCTGCCCTCCCTCCCTGGAGCCCACACACCCCTCATGAGGAGTGAGCCCTGCGCCCACAGCGGCCAAGCCACACCTGCAGGCAAAGGGCTTGCAGAGTCTCCTGCCCGAGGCTCCCAAGTCCCGGGTTCGACCCCCGCACCACCATCGACCAGAGCAGAGCAGGGCTGTGGGGCAAGAGATGTAAAGTCCGAGGGTGCTCACAGCAGAGATGTGTTCACGGCTGCACAGACACGCACGCGTCCCCCGGCTTCCCCACCTAGCTGCTGTTGTGAGAGGGACAGAGGCCGAGGCCGAGGCAGGAGGGAGCGGGCGGTGGCAAACCCAGTTAAGTGCACATAGTATAAGTGCCAGGACCCGGGTTCAAGCTCCCGCTCACTCCCCACCCACAGGGGGACACGTCACAAGCAGTGAAGCAGGCCTGCAGGGTCTCTCTGTCTCTCCCCCCTCTATCTCCTGTCCTCTCTCAATCTCTCTGTCCTCTCTAATAAAACATGGCCACCGGGAGCAGTGGATTCATAGCGCCAGCACTGAGCCCCAGGGAGAACCCTGGGGGCAAAAAAACAAAACAAAACCAGACAGACAGACCCCCGCAGAGCTGTAGTGTCCCCAGGTGGACTGGGGCCCAGCTGTGCACATGGCAAAGCAGAGGCCCTAGCAGGTGAGCGCACACACACTCACTCACTCACACACTTACACACACTCACACACACTCACACGCACTCACACACACTCACACACACACACACTCACACACACACTCACTCACACACACTTACACACACTCACACACACTCACACGCACTCACACACACACACTCACACACACACACTCACACACACTCACTCACACACACACACACTCACACACACTCACACACACACACTCACACACTCACTCACACACACACTCACACACACACTCACACACACACACTCACACACACTCACACTCACACACACTCACACACACTCACTCACACACACACTCACACACTCACACACTTACACACACACACTCACTCACACACTTACACACACTCACACACACACACTCACACACACTCACACACTCACTCACTCACACACACACACACACTCACACACACACACACTCACACTCACTCACACACACACACACACTCACACACACACACTCACACTCACACACTCACACACACACACTTGTGGGACAATGTGGGAGGACGATGCCCCCGCTCACCTTGGGGGGCTTCAGGCCCTTCCCCCAGAGTCTCCTGCTGCGCAGCAGACGTTCCCGCTCCTGCAAGGGAGCCTTCAGTCACTGGCCAGTCTGCCTGCGTCCCCCAGGCCCACCCACCTCCCCCCCACGGGGCCACACTGTGCTGTCCCCAAGCTGGGTCACCGAGGGTCACCCTGTGTCATCTGGGACCTCTGTCTCCCAGCCGAACTGCGTCACGCAGGACCTCCCCGAGCCTCCCCATGTCACCACATGTCACCCAAGGCCACCCTGTGCCCCTAGGCTGCCCCGTGTCCTATCCTTGTGTCCTGTCCATTTCCCTGTGTGCCCTGTCCCTATGTCCCCACATCCCCATCCCTGTGCCCCATGTGCACCTGTTCTGAGCCCGTGTCCCGTCCCTGTGTCCTGTCCTGTGTCCTGAATCCCCCGTCCCTATGCCCCCTACACAACTCCTGTCCCTGTGCCTTCTGTCCCTGTGCCCCCGTCCCTCTGCCCCCATCCCTGTGCCCCCGTCCCTGTGCCCCTGTCCCTGTGCCCCTGTCCCTGTGCCCCGGTCCCTGTCCCTGTGCCCCTGTCCCTGTGCCCCTGTCCCTGTGCCCGTCCCTGTGCCCCGATCCCTGTGCCTGTCCCTGTGCCCCTGTCCCTGTGCCCCTGTCCCTGTGCCCCTGTCCCTGTGCCCCTGTCCCTGTGCCACTGTGCCCCCGTCCCTGTGCCCCGGTCCCTGTGCCCCTGTCCCTGTGCCCCTGTCCCTGTGCCCCTGTCCCTGTGCCCCCCGTCCCTGTGCCCCGTCCCTCTGCCCCCGTCCCTCTGCCCATCCCTCTACCCTCTGTCCCTGTGCCCCCGTCCCTGTGCCCCCGTCCCTCTGCCCCCATCCCTCTGCCCCCGTCCCTCTGTCCCCGTCCCTCTACCCCTGTCCCTGTGCCCCTGTCCCTGTACCCCTGTCCCTGTGCCCCTGTCCCTGTGCCCTCTATCCCTGTACCCCTGTCCCTGTGCCCCTGTCCCTGTGCCCTCTGTCCCTGTCCCCCTGTCCCTGTGCCCCCATACCTGTGCCCCCGTCCCTGTGCCCCCATCCCTCTGCCCCTGTCTCTGTGCCCATCCCTCTACCCTCTGTCCCTGTGCCCCTGTCCCTGTGCCCCTGTCCCTCTGCCCGTCCCTGTGCCTGTCCCTGTGCCACTGTCCCTCTGCCCCTGTACCTGTGCCCGTCCCTGTGCCCCTGTCCCTCTGCCCCTGTCCCTCTGCCCCTGTCCCTCTGCCCCTGTCCCTGTGCCCATCCCTGTGCCCCTGTCCCTCTGCCCCTGTCCCTCTGCACCTGTCCCTGTGCCCGTCCCTGTGCCCCTGTCCCTCTGCCCCTGTCCCTCTGCCCCTGTCCCTGTGCCCATGCCTGTGTTCCCTGTCCCTCTGCCCCGTCCCTCTGCCCCTGTCCCTCTGCCCCTGTCCCTGTGCCCCTGTCCCTCTGCCCCTGTCCCTGTGCCCCTGTCCCTGTGCCCCTGTCCCTGTGCCCCCTGTCCCTGTGCCCCTGTCCCTGTGCCTGTCCCTCTGCCCCTCTCCCTCTGCCCCTGTCCCTGTGCCCCTGTGCCCCCTGTCCCTGTGCCCTGGTCACTGTGCCCTGTCCCTGTGCCCCCTGTCCCTGTGCCCCTGTCCCTGTGCCCCTGTCCCCCTGTCCTGTGTCCCTGTGCCCCTGTCCCCCTGTCCCTGTGCTACCTGTCCCTGTGCCCCAGTCCCTGTGCCCCTATCCCTGTGCCCCTGTCCCTCTGCCCCTGTCCCCCTGTTCCTGTCCCCCTGTCCATGTGCCCCTGTCCCTGTGCCCCTGTCCCCCTATTCCTGTGCCCCTGTCTCTGTGCCCCTGTCCCCTTGTCCCTGTGCCCCTGTCCCTGTGCCCCTGTCCCTGTGACCCTGTCCCCCTGTCCCTGTGCCCCTGTCCCTGTGCCTGTCACTGTGTCCCCTGTTCCTGTGTCCCTGTCCCTGTGCCCCTGTGCCCGTCCCTGTGCCCCCTGTCCCTGTGCCCCTGTCCCTCTGCCCCTGTCCCTGTGCCTGTCCCTGTGCCCCTGTCCCTCTGCCCCTGTCTCTGTGCCCCTGTCCCCCTGTCCCTGTCCCCCTGTCCCTGTGCCCCTGTCCATCCCCCTGTCCCTGTGCCCCTGTCCCTGTGCCCCTGTCCCTGTGCCCCTGACCCCCTGTCCCTGTGCCCCGGTCCCTGTGCCCTCTGTCCCTGTGCCCGTCCCTGTGCCCCCTGTCCCTGTGCCTGTCCCTCTGCCCCCGTCCCTCTGCCCCTGTCCCTGTGCCCGTCGCTGTGCCCCCGACTGGAGTCCCCGTGTCCCCACCCCACCGCACCGAGGACAGCTCTCCGATGACGTGCTGCTGCTCCAACACCTGCAGCCGCAGGAACTCCATCTCCTGCTCGTCGCGGCTCAGGCTCAGGCTCAGGTCCCCCAGGGATGTGGGCCGCTTCAGGGAGGCTGCCAGCTTCTCCTTCTGCAGGGGGAGGGCTGTGTCCTGGCCCCAGGCCTCCCAGCCCAGGGGGTCCAGAGCTTCTCCCTCAGCCCTGTAGGGACAGCTGGGGGGTGGGCTGCGCCTCTTGGGGTGGGGGGCAGGCTGGCCCTGGGGTGGGGCTGCAGCCCTGGGGTTGGGGGCAGGGTGGGGACAGGGTGGGGGCAGGCTGGCCCTGGGGTGTGGCAGGGGTGTGGCAGGGGTGTGGCAGGGTGGGGGCAGGCTGGCCCTGGGGGTATGGCAGGGTGTGACAGGGGTGTGGCAGGATGGGCAGGCTGGCCCTGGCGGGAGTACAGCCCGGCGGCCGCGCGCACCATCTCCACGTTCTCCCGCGTGAGGTTCTTCAGCTTCTCCTCCATCCTCTGCAGGCTCTGCAGCAGGTCCTCATTCTTCTTGCTCATCCTCTTGCTCTTCTCCACCAGCGGCTTCAGCTGCACCTCTGTCTCCCGCGAGCGCTTCAGCTGCGGGAGGGTACACGGGGCCTGTGCCAGCGGCCCCAACCGGCGGGCGCCCCCAGAGCCCCACACCTGGGCCAGCAGCCAACACAGCAGGCGCCCCCAGAGCCCCACACCTGGGCCAGCAGCCCCCACAGCAGGCGCCCCCAGAGCCTCACACCTGGGCCAGCAGCCCCCACAGCGGGTGCCCCCAGAGCCCCACACCTGGGCCAGCAGCCACCACAGCGGGCACCCCCAGAGCCTCACACCTGGGCCAGCAGCCCCCACAGCAGGCGCCCCCAGAGCCTCACACCTGGGCCAGCAGCCCCCACAGCGGGCGCCCCCAGAGCCCCACACCTGGGCCAGCAGGCGCCCCCAGAGCCTCACACCTGGGCCAGCAGCCCCCACAGCGGGTGCCCCCAGAGCCCCACACCTGGGCCAGCAGCCACCACAGCGGGCACCCCCAGAGCCTCAAAACTGGGCCAGCAGCCCCCACAGCAGGCGCCCCCAGAGCCTCACACCTGGGCCAGCAGCCCCCACAGCGGGCGCCCCAAGAGCCCCACACCTGGGCCAGCAGCCCCCACAGCGGGCGCCCCCAGAGCCCCACACCTGGGCCAGCAGCCCCCACAGCGGGCACCCCCAGAGCCCCACACCTGGGCCAGCAGCCCCCACAGCAGGCGCCCCCAGAGACCCCACACCTGGGCCAGCAGCCCCCACAACAGGCGCCCCCAGAGCCCCACACCTGGGCCAGCAGCCCCCACAGCAGGTGCCCCCAGAGCCCCACACCTGGGCCAGCAGCCCCCACAGCGGGCGCCCCCAGAGTCCCCACACCTGGGCCAGAAGCCCCCACAGCAGGTGCCCCCAGAGCCCCCACACCTGGGCCAGCAGCCCACCCAGCAGGCACCGCCAGAGCCCCACACCTGGGCCAGCAGCCCCCACAGCGGGCGCCCCCAGAGTCCCCACACCTGGGCCAGAAGCGCCCACAGCAGGTGCCCCCAGAGCCCCCACACCTGGGCCAGCAGCCCACCCAGCAGGCACCGCCAGAGCCCCACACCTGGGCCAGCAGCACCCACAGCAGGCGCCTCCAGAGCCCCCACACCTGGGCCAGAAGCCCCCACAGCAGGTGCCCCCAGAGCCCCCACACCTGGGCCAGCAGCCCCCACAGCAGGTGCCCCCAGAGCCCCACACCTGGGCCAGCAGCCCCCACAGCGGGCACCCCCAGAGCCCCACACCTGGGCCAGCAGCCCAGTCCAGCAGGCGCCCCCAGAGCCCCCACACCTGGGCCAGCATCCCCCACAGCAGGCACCCCCAGAGCCCCAACACCTGGGCCAGCAGCCCCCACAGCAGGCGCCCCCAGACCCCCACACCTGGGCCAGCAGCCCCCACAGCAGGTGCCCCCAGAGCCCCCACACCTGGTCCAGCAGCCCCCACAGCAGGCACCCCCAGACCCCCACACCTGGGCCAGCAGCCCCCACAGCGGGCGCCCCCAGACCCCCACACCTGGGCCAGCAGCCCAGTCTGGCAGGCACCCCCAGAGCCCCCACACCTGGGCCAGCAGCCCAGTCCGGCAGGCGCCCCAGAGCCCCACGCCTGGGCCAGCAGCCCAGTCCAGCAGACACCCCAGAGCCCCAGAGCTCCCGCTCAGAGGCAGTACCACCCGGGGATCAGATGTTCTGGGTGGGGTTGGGGAAGCGGGTGCTTGGGCAGATCTCCTCTGGTCACCCGCTGTCACCTCCAGGTCTAGCTTCTCCTCCCTGCTGTCCACCCCCCAGACAGACACACAGACCAGGACAGGCCTACAGAGAGCTCTCGCACCATGAGCAGTCCCGGGCCCAGTCCCTGCCGTGGGGCCCAAGGACACCCCAGGCCCTCTGAGGAGCTCCCGCGGACACGGGTGCCCTCCAGGACCCACTGGAGACTTCGTGGGGCATGATGGGACAAGGACCAGGGGCACAGAGGGACAGAGGGCCGAGTGCGGGGCGTCCCAGGCAGGGAGCACCTGCCCAGAGGTTCAGAACGGGCAAGAACAGGGGCTCAGGGGCTCACGGGCTTCACCAGGAAAGGAAGGGGTGGAGTGGTGGAGCTGTGCAGGCTGAGGAGCCCTGTGCCACCCGCCTGAGGTGGTGAAGCGGGTGCATGCTGGGTCACACCTCCTTCTGGAACAACCCACCACACTGACAGACTGCTGAGCGGGGGCCCGCCAGCGAGGCCAAGATGGGGAAGGCCCTCTGCCCCTCCTGGGTGCC
Source organism: Erinaceus europaeus (assembly GCF_950295315.1). NCBI lineage: Eukaryota > Metazoa > Chordata > Mammalia > Eulipotyphla > Erinaceidae > Erinaceus > Erinaceus europaeus. The sequence continues at coordinate 183,734,353 of NC_080164.1, read as the reverse complement.
ACAGCCCAGTGGCACCGTGGCCCACCTTCCAGCTGCGCACGCGGCCAGAACCAAGTCTCGGTCAGCCATGGACTCGTCGTGAGCGTCAAATGCAGAGGCACAGGCCTGGGAGGGACCGGAAGCAGCTCCCAGGGGCCTCTCAGGGCGCCCTCAGCAGAGGGGAGTCCGACTGTGTGGAGGGTGGGCTCAGGCTCGGGGCCACAAAGAAAGTGCTGGGACCAGGGCGTGACCCTCTCTGCCCCGAACTCTAGTTCCTCAAAAGAAAGAAGAGACGTGGGAGCGACTCAGCCTGACGGGCGCCAAATCCTAGCAGGTGGAAGAGCAAAGGCTGGGGAGGTGACGGGAGGAGGGGGAATCTGGCTGGAAAGCCTGAGTTCAGTGCCCAGCGTCACGGGCCTCAGGGACTCTCTGACGAAACAAGCAAGATGATGAAAAACACAGAGTAAGAATCAACGTGGACGGGGAATCCGCAGTCCGTCAACATTGTGCAAGGAACACGCTCTGACCTCTCAGAAACAAAAAGCAGCCCAGGAGGTGGCACAGTGGTTAGGACACCAGCTCTTAAGAGTGAGACCCCCGTTTGATCCCTGCACATCTGTCAGAGGGACAGACGCTCTGGCTCTCCTCCTTTCTTTCTCATTTATAAGTAAGCAACTCCCCTCCCTCCCTCCCTTCCTTTTTGCCCCCAGGGTTATCACTGGGGCTCAGCGCCGCTCCTGGTGGCCATTCCCCCCCCTTCTATTTTATTCAATATGACAGAATTTGAGAAGGAGGAAGAGGCAGAGAGGGAGAAAGACAGACATCTGCAGCCCTGCTTCACCACTTGTGAAGAGTCCCTGCTGCGGGTGGGAGCCAGGGGCTGGACCCCAGGTCCTTGAGCTTGGTACTATGTGCACTAAACCAGGCGGTGTGCCACTGCCTGGACCCAGCAAATCTTAAAAACAAACAAACCAACCAACTACCCTCACCATGAGAAAGTAGACTTAAGGACTGGGCGCAGCCTTACTATTCATTGACAGGTGACTGACCAAAGAGGATGTGGGATTTTCAGTGCTCTGTGGAATACTACTCTGCCATCAAAAATAGGGTACTGTGTCCTTTGGGATAAAATGGATAGAAATGGAGGTGATGATGCTTAGTGAAATCAGTAAAGAGATGAAAAACAACTACCAGACGGTGTCACTCATATGTGGAATCTAGAGAACTGATAGCATATAAACTTGGGGGGAAAAAGAAAAAAGAGTGAGAGAGAAAGAAAGAAAGAAAGAAAGGAGGCTGGGAGGGAGAAGGAAAGAAAAGGAGGGGGAACAGCAGCAAGCAAACAGTGTCTCAGCCTTGAGAGAACTCTGGGAGGTGGGAGGGTGCGGACACAGAGCTCTGGTGCTGGGTGTGGTGGGTAGGTAGAGCTGTTGTTTTACAATCTTGTGACCCACATTAAAGATGAAAGAAGGGGCCGGGCAGTAGCGCAGAGGGTTAAGCCCACGCCGTGCAAAGCTTTGTAAGGACCGGCGTATGGACCCCGGTTCGAGCCCCCGGCTCCCCACGTGCAGGGGAGTCGCTTCACAGGTGGTGAAGCAGGTCTGCGGGTGTCTGTCTTTCTCTCCTCCTCTCTCCATTTCTCTCTGTCCTATCCAACAACAACGACAGCAATAACAACAATAAACAACAAGGGCAACAAAAGGAGAAAAAAATAGCCTCCAGTAGCAGTGGATTCGTACTGCAGACACCCAGCCCCAGCAATAACCTTGGAGGCAAAAGAAAGACAAGCACTAGCTCAGCGGGTTAAGTGCACGTGGCACAAAGCACAAGGACCGGCATAAGGATCCTGGTTTGAGCCGCCGGCTCCCCACCTGCAGGGGAGTCGCTTCACAGGCGGTGAAGCAGGTCTGCAGGTGTCTGTCTTTCTCTCCCCCTCTCTGTCTTCCCCTCCTCTCTCCATTTCCCTCTGTCCTATCCAACAATGACGACAGCAATAACAACAACAATAATCACAATGATGATCAACAACAAGGACAACAAAAAGGGAATAAATATTTTTTAAAAGGGGAAACATTAAAAATAAAAGATGAAAGGAGAAAGAAGTTATGGGACACACACTCAGTGGAGCACTTCCAGAAAACTCAAAAGGCTGGCGTGTGTCCTTTGGGACAAAACGGGCAGCGCCAGGCTTGGAGAAGTGAGTCTGGCCACGCCGGGTGCTGTTACTGAGCATCGAAACGCCTCAGCTGGTAGGCGGCAGCAGTGCCAGGAAGGCGGCGAGCTGGCAGGCGGGCTCGGCACGCTACAGCCCCGGGCTGGCCGCGGCCCCCACCTCCTCAGCCTCTCGGGTCCGCCCCCGGGGGGAGTCTGGGGAGGGCCTGAGGTCTTCAGGGGAGAGGCTCCGGAGAGGTGGGGGGGCACCAAGGCCCCGCGGGCCCCTCACCAGCTCGCTCCTCTCATCCGCCAGGAGTGTGTTCCTGTCTTCCAGCTTCCGGATCACCGAGTTCAGCTCTGCGATCTTCAGCTGGAACCTGCGCACGTCCCTCTCGTCCCCGTGCTGGTCCTGGGAGAGGCCAGACAGATGGACGGTCGGACACTCAGGCCTCCGTGGGGCCTGCTCAGGAGGGCTGAGGACAGGGAGGAGCAGATGGAAGGAGAGGAGAGGAGGGAGGGGCCAGGCGGTGGTGGTGGATGCCCCTGGTTGAGAACACCTGTTACCACACGCCAGGACCCGGGTTCGAGCCCCACCCCTGCCTGCAAGGGGGAAGCTTCCCGAGCGGTGGTGCGGGGCTGCAGGTCTCTCCCTCTCTGTCTCCCCTCCACTCTGGATTTCTCTCTGTCAAATAAAAGAAGAGGGAGGGAGGGGAAGGAAGGAAGGAAGGAAGGAAGGAAGGAAGGAAGGAAGGAAGGAAGGGAGGGGCATGCCGTGAGGCGGCAGCGGGCTGGCCGGAGCCTCACCTGGGCGCCCATGAGCTCCGCCATGTCCCCGATGCCCGGCGGCAGCTCCCTCTTGGGGCTGCCATGGTGCCGCTCGGCCTCCTTGACCTGCACCAGCTGCTCGCCCAGGGCCTCCTTCTGCAGCTGCAGCTTCTGCGTCTGGCCCGCCTGCACCCCCAGCTCCTTCTCCAGGGCCAGGATCACGCGGTCCTTGCCTTTGATCTCCTCCATCTGGACACGGGGCGCAGAGGGGGTGGGGGGCACGGTCTTCGGGGGTCGGAGAGGCGGCCGGGTGTGTCCAGCTGGACGCTGAGCTCTGGATTTCACCTGTGGCCACATTGCGTCCCCCGCCCCAAATCCTGGCCCACAGGCAGGGCCCCACCCCGCCCCGCTCCCCACTGCGAAGGGTGCGGGCGGGAGGAGGCCCGGTGCGCGCAGGGGTGAGGGCCGGAGGAGTCCGGGCGCCTAGGGGTGAGGGCAGGAGGGGCCGGGCGCCCAGGAGTGAGGGCGGGAGGGGCCGGGCGCCCAGGGGTGAGGGCGGGAGGGGCCAGGCGCCCAGGGGGGCGGGCGGGAGGAGTCCGCTCGCAGGGGTGAGGGTGGGAGGCGTCCGAACGCAGGTGTGAGGACGGGAGGAGTCCGGGCGCCCAGGGTTACGGGCGGGAGGTGCCAGGCAAGTGCGCAGGGGTGCGGGCGGGAGAGACCAGGCGCGGAGGGGTGCGGGCGGGAGGGGCCAGGCGCGCAGGGGTGCAGGCGGGAGGGTAGGGGCGCGGACTGGAGGAGTCCAGGCGTGCAGGGGGTGAGGGCGGGAGGAGTCCGGGCGCGCAGGGGTGCAGGCGGGATGAGTCCGAGCGCCCAGGGGTGCGGGCGGGAAGAATCGGGGCGCGCAGGGGTGAGGGCCAGGGCGCCCAGGGGTGCGGGCGGAGGAGTCCCGCGCGCAGGGGCGCGGGCGGGAGGGTCGTACCAGCCTGCGGATGTCGCGCTCGCAGTCGCGCTTGGTGCGCTGCACCTCGTCCTGGTGCGCCTGGTGCGCGGCGCGCAGGTCGGCCGCCTTGGCCTTGTCGGCCTGCACGCACAGCCCCAGCGCCTCCTCCGCCTGGCGCCGCGCCGCCTTCAGCTCCAGGACCTCCTGCTGCAGCCGCAGCCGCTCGCCCTCGAAGGCCCTGCGCGCCTCCTCCCGCGCCTCGGCCTGCAGCGCGCCCCGCGCCTTATCGGGCGCGTCCCGCAGCGTGTGCAGCGCGGCCTGCAGCCGCAGCAGCTCCCCGTCCCGCAGCTTGGCCGCGCGCGCCGCCTCCGCCTCGTGCTGCCGCAGCAGCGCCTCCCGCAGCGCCTGCAGCTCCCGCGTCTTCTCCTCGTGCAGCTTGGCGCGCAGATCCGAGACGAAGGCCGCGTGGCGCCGCTGCTCCTGCTCGCGCTCCAGCTTGGCCTCCTGCAGCCGCTCGCGCAGCTTGCCCACCTGCGGGCGGGGGCCGGGGGGCAGGGACGGTCAGGGCGGGTCGCACCCGGCACCCGGCCCCTTACCATCATTTACTCGGGCAGAGCCCTGTTCCGCTCTGGCTGATGGTGGTGCTGGGGGTGGAACCTGGGGCCTCAGAGCCTCAGGCACGAGTCTGTGTGCAGAACCATCCTGCTGTTTCCCCAGCCCTGTTGGTTTTATTTTAATGAGGGGAGAGAGACAGAGAGAGAGAGAGAGAGAGAGCCCAGAGCCCTTCTCAGCTCTGGCTGATGGTGGTGCTGGGGATTGAACCTGGGGCCTCAGAGCCTCAGGCAGGAGAGTCTTTTTGCAGAACCATGAAGCTGTCTCTCCAGCCCTTTATTTTAATGAGAAAGAGACAGAGACAGAGATAGAGGAGGGAGAGAAAGAGAGAGAAACCGGAGTCCTGCTGAGTCCTGGCTGATGGAGGTGCTGCGGGTGGAACCTGGGGCCTCAGAGTCTCAGGCAGGAGTCTGTGTGCAGAACCATCCTGCTGTCTCCCCAGCCCCGCTGGTTTTATTTTAATGAGAGGGGAGAGAAAGAGACACAGAGAGACCGGAGTCCTGCTGAGTCCTGGCTGATGGAGGTGCTGCGGGTAGAACCTGGGGCCTCAGAGTCTCAGGCAGGAGACTGTGTGCAGAACCATTAAGCTGTCTCCCCAGCCCTGTTGGTTTTATTTTAATGAGAGAGAGAGACATGGACAGACAGACAGACAGACAGAGAGCAGAGCCCTGCTGAGCTCTGGCTGGGACTGAAGCAGAGCCCTGGCCGCCTCCTCTCACCAGCATCCCCTCACCCCAGGTGCCGCACTGACTGGGGCAGTGGAGGCAGCCTCCTCCCCAGCCTTCACTGAGCACCATCTGTGGGTCTGGGAAACTGAGTCCAGTGAGTCCAGTGGGCCCCAGGACGCAGCTGGCCGAGGTCACAGCCGGGCACCCAGCCGGAAGGTCACGCCCGGCCCGCCCACCTTGCTCTTCTCCTGCTGGAACTCCAGCTGGACGCTGGCCAGCTTGGCCCGCAGCTCCTCGATGGCCATCTGCACGGGGTCCACGTCTGCCTCGGGCCTCTCGGCCTTGCCGCGGCCCTTCCTGGACATGCCGTCTCTCGGGGAGGGCGCCGCGCCCCACTCACTCCCGTCTGCCAGCCGGCACCTGCTCCGCCGTGGGACGCGGTCGAGAAGGGGTGCTGTCGTCCGCCGGAGAGACCATCACTCGGGGGCCTGGGGCGGAGGGGCCGGACAGTCAGTGGGGCTGGGCACACGGGGGTGGGGGAAGACAGAGACAGGTGAAGGCAGACAGACAGGTGGGCAGACAGGTGGATGAGGGAGGGAGAGAGGGGGATACAAAGAGATGACATATAACACGGACGGATGGGCGGATGGAGGGATGGCTGATGGACACAGAGGTAGGCAAACAGGTGGACAGAGGATGGATGGATGAAGATAAAGATAGATGGCACATAGGAAGGATGGATGGGTGGATGGATGGACAGCTATAGAGACAGACGCAGAGGAATAGGTGGGCAGAGAGAGGGAGGGTGGAACAGTTGCAAGGACAGCTAGTGATGGAGGCAGACGTGCAGGGTGGGGAGGCAGGCAGACGGAGACGGGTGGGCGGAGGGTGGCCGGGGCCAGACTGCCCTGCTCGTTGCATCTGCGTGCACCCCGGGGACCCCAGCCCCTGGCAGCCGGAGTGATGGCGGCCCCCCCACCCACCACCTGGGCCGGACCCTTACTCCTCCGGTACCGGCCGCCCACCAGCATCCCCACCCCTGCGCCCGAGAGCCCTGAACCAGCCAGAAATGTGGCCCGGAGCCTGGGGAGGGGGGACAGGGACCCCGATGGCCTGCATCACCCCCCTGGTGCTCTGGAACAAGAGCTCTGCAGAGCAGCTCCCAGAGAGGCTCCTCCCTGCACCCCCAGTGCCAGCTTCGGGCCCCTGTGCCCACCTAAGCAGCCCACACTGGTGCCCAGAGGCACCGACACCATATCCACACACAGCTCAGGAGCCCTGCGCGCTAATTCAGGCCCCGTGATGTGGGTCTGGGCCTCGGTGTCCCCTTGGGGACCTGGAGCCTTCTCTGTGGCAGACCTCAGGGGGCCGGTGAGGGGGCCGGGGCCTCCGTGCCCAGCCAGGGCCCTGCGCACACAGCCCTGTCCGCTAGAGCACGCCCCAGCATCGCAGGGGTCACCCCTCCACTCGCTGCCCTGTCCCTGGGGCCACCTGCCGGAGAGTGGCCCGTCCCTGCCCGTCCTGCTCACGGCCACCAGAGGGCCCTCCGCCACACAGGCGGCCCAGGACTGAGCAGGAGGAGCAGGGACAGGACGTGTGGGCTCCAAGCCCAGCCCGGCGCAGGAGAGGGACGCGGAGGTCAGGCAGCTCCCCCGGACAGAATCGGAAGCGGACACTTCTGGGGACCAACGCTGAGTGGGCCCGGAGCTGAGCGAGAGGGCCTGGCCGGGCGGGGGACAGTCACACACCCCCTCCCGGGAACGCCACCAGCTCCCACACCGGAGCACCGAGCGCTGTCTTAAGTCCGCTTCTCTGACCCCGAAACTATGGAAGCCTCGTGGGTGACTGTGGGCCCCCGGGACCTTCCTGCAGAGGGGCTTCTGGGGCCGCTCGAGCTCCCCGAGGCTGGGGGACAGGACCCCACGGGCAGCCCCACCCTCCTCCTTGGCGAGGCCCCGGCCAGGCTGCTGGACCTGTCTGCACGGGATCCCCGCTCAGGGCCCCCTGGGCCAACGGCCGGGTCCCGGGGGTCCCGGGGAAGAGGGCCCTGGACATCCAGCCCGCTCTTCTCTCCGCTTGCTGGGTGACCCTGGGCCAGGCCTCCGCGCTCTTCTCACCAGCGGACAGACGGGCAGCACTCACACCTGCAGCCACAGCTGGAGGCACGGACCGGGGGAGCCCTGCAGGCGTGTCTGGGAGCCCCCAGACCGCTCACTCCTGCCCCTGCAGCTTGCCCGCCTGCTGGACGTGTGCTGTCAGCAAAGGCGCGGGCCTGCAGCGCCGCACAGCCTCCCTGACACACGCGGGAGGAGGGCAATGAAACTCAGCGTGTGGGCAGGCTCGAACCCCGGCACCACACAGCAGTGCCACACAGGGTGCTGGGGGCGGGCGGTTCTGGTGTTTTTTCTCTCTGGATTAAAATCGAGACCCGGATCAGCCTGCCCTGAGGCCCTGCAATTCCTCTCCTGGGACAGATCCTACAGAGCCCAACACACCCATCCAGAGAGACCTGTGTGCACCTGTGTTCACAGCAGCACCATGTGGAACAGCCACAACCTGGAAGCAGCCCAGGTGCCCAACAGCAGCTGAGGGGCTGAGCAAGCTGTGGCCAATATACACAATGGAATACTACGCAGCTGTGAAGAATGGTGAAATCACCCTCTTCACCTCCTCTTGGATGGAGCCTGAAGGAATCCTGTGACGTGGGACCAGCCAGAAAGAGAAGAAGGATGATGATGGGATGGTCTCACGCACGGACAGGAGTGGAGAAATCAGATCAGCAGGGAAACACCAGCAGAACCATGACTGGGTGAACTGCACCAAAGGAAAGGCCTCTGGGTGGTGCTGTTGGGGTGGCTTTCAGGTACCAGAACATGATGGCGGAGGAGGACCTGGGGTTGGGGTCAGGAGGAGTGTTTAGCACAGAACTAAGACATGTTACACATAGACCTACAACTGCACTTGCTGTCGACTGTAAACCAGTAATCGCCCCAGTAAACAAAAAAAATAATTTATTAAAAATTTTAAAGGCAAAAATCAAAGTGACAGGCACGGTGCCGTCACACAGACATGAGGCCCTGGATCCACAAACAAGCGCGTGAGAGGCCGCTGTCCAGCTGTTGCCCGGCCCCTCACTGGGGCAGGTGACACCGTGACACCAGGCCCGTCCTGCCCGGCGTCTGAAGCCCGCCGGGCATCACCGGGGCGGGTACTGGGCTGAGGCCACCACCTCCATGCTCTGAGTTCGGGGGAAGCTGACCAGAGCAGCCGGCACCCCAGTCTCCGTGCCCTGCGGACCCTGAAACATCTGGACGGCCTCCTCACTATGGGGGCTGCTTCACCCCTGCACCACTTCCAGGGAGCCCCGTCACCTCCCGGCCGCTCTGCCAGCCCCAGCCCGGCCGTGCTGCAGCCTGACCTGCGGGGACTCGGGACCTTCCAGCCACAGAGACGAGCTGTGACACCCGCCTGTCACCTGGGGGCTGGAGTCTCACGGCCGCGTCTGCCTGGCCTCATGGATGCCTCCCCACAGGTGACCCACACTCACACTCACACTCACACTCACACACTCACTCACACACACTCACACTCACACACAATCACACAGTCACACACACTCACACACAATCAAACACACACTCACACACACACTCACACACTCACTCACACTCACACACACAATCACACACTCACACACACAAACACAATCATACACACTCACACACACACTCACTCACACACACTTACACAAACTCACACACAAACTCACTCACACACACACTCACAAACACTCTCACACACACAAACAATCACACACTCACACTCACACACTCAATCACACACACTCACTCACACACACAGACTTACACAAACTCACATTCACACACACACTCACAGACACAATCACACGCACTCACACACACAAACACAATCACACACTCACACACAATCACTCACTCACACACACACTCACTCACAAACACTCACACACACTCACACACACTAAAACACACACTCACACAACTCACACTCACACACAATCACACTCACACACACTCACACACTCACTCACACACACACTCACACACTCACACAAACTTACACACACATTCACACAAACACACACTCACAAACTAACACACAAACTCACACACTCTCAAACACACTCACACATTCACACTCACATACACAATCACACACTCACTCACACACACTCACACTCACACACTCACACACACTCAAATACAATCACAATCACACAAACTCACACACTAACACGCACACTCACTCACACACACTCACACACACTCACATTCACACACTCACACACACACAAACACAATCATACACACTCACTCACACACACTTACACAAATTCACACACAAACTCACTCACACACACTCACAAACACTCTCACACACACACTCACTCACACACACAGACTTACACAAACTCACACTCACACACACACACTCACAGACACAATCACACGCACTCACACACACAAACACACTCAATCACACACTCACACACACACAATCACTCATTCACACACACACTCACTCACAAACACTCACACACACACACTCACACACACTCACACACAAACACTCACACACACACATACTCACACACTCACACACACTCACACACACTCACACACACACTCACACAACTCACACTCACACACACTCACACACACTCACACTCACACACACTCACACACTCACTCACACACTCACACAAACTTACACACACACTCACACACACTCACACAAACACACACACTCACAAACTAACACACAAACTCACACACTCTCAAACACACTCACACATTCACACTCACACACACTCACATACACAATCACACACTCACACACACTCACACACACTCACATTCACACACTCACATACACACTCACACACACTCAAACACTCACTCACACACACTCACACTCACTCACACACACTCACACACACACTCACACACTCACTCAAACACACTCACAATCACACACACTAACACGCACACTCACATTCACACTCACACACACTCAGACACTCACACACTCACACACTCACTCACAAACACACTCACACACTCACTCTAACACACTCACACACACTCACACATACACACACTCACTCACACTCACACACACACTCACACACTCACACTCAGACACTCACACTCACACACACTCACACTGACAAACACACTCACATACACACTCACACACACTCACACATACACACACTCACACACACTCACACACACTCACTCACACTGACACACACACTCACACACATACACACACTCACTCACACACACTCACACACATACACTCACACACACACTCACACTCACACACACTGACACACACACTCACACACTCACACACACACTCACACACACACTGACTCACACTCACTGACACACACATTCACACACATACACTCAATCACACACTCACATTCACTCACGCTCACACACACTAACACACACTCAACACACACTCACACACACACTCACTCGCACACACTCACACACACTCACTAACTCACAAACACACACACTCACAGACACTCACACACTCACACACATACTCACACACAGTCACACACACACTCACACACTCACACACACTCACACACACTCACACACACACTCACATTCACAAACACTCACAAACACAATCACACACACTCACACTCACTCACACTCACACTCACACACACTCACACACACACATACACACTCACACACACTCACACACACATACACACTCACACACACACTCACACTCACTCACACACACATACACACTCACACACTCACACACACTCACGCACACACACTCACAAACACACACACATACTCACACTCACACACACACACACTCACACTCACAAACACACTCACACTCAAACTCACAAACACACTCACACACAACTCACACACACTCACTCACACACACTCACACTCACACACTCACTCACACACAGACACACTCACGCTCACTCACACTCACACACTCACTCACACACTCACACACTCAAACACACACACACTCACTCACACACTCACACACACTCACACCACACACTCACACACTCACACACTCACTCACACTCACACACACTCACGCTCACTCAAACACACACACTCACTCACACTCACACACTCACACACACTCACGCACACACACTCACACTCACTCACACACTCAAACTCACACTCACACAGACACACACACTCACACACACTCTCACACACACACACTCACACTCACACACATTCACACACACACTCACTCACACACACTCACGCTCACTCACAAACACACTCACACACTCACAAAAACACTCACACACAAACACACACTCACACACACTCACACACACACACATTCACACACACACTCAATCACACACTCACACACTCACATTCACTCACGCTCACACACACTAACACACACTCACTAACTCACACACACTCACACACATACTCACTCGCACACACACACACTCAAACTCACACACTCACTAACTCACACACAATCACACTCACACACACTTACACAGACACTCACACACACTCACACACACACTCACACACATACACACACTCACACAGTCACACACACTCACACACACTCACTCACACACTCACACACACACACACTCACACACACTCACACACACACTCACATTCACACTCACAAACACACTCACACACACTCACACTCACTCACAAACACTCACAAACACACACACACTCACACACACACTCACACACACACTTACAACCACACATACACACTCACACACACTCACACTCACTCACAAACACACACACATACTCACACTCACACACTCACTCACACACTCACACTCACACACACACTCACTCACACTCACAAACACACTCACACACAACTCACACTCACTCACACACACTCACTCACACTCACACACACTCACACACACACTCACATTCACAAACACTCACAAACACACACACACTCACACTCACTCACAAACACTCACAAACACACACACTCACACACACTCACACACATACACACTCACACACACTCACACACACACATACACACACACTCACTCACAAACACACACACATACTCACACTCACACTCACACACACTCACTCACACACTCAAACACAACTCACACACACTCACGCTCACTCACAAACACTCACACACTCACAAACACTCACACACTCACTCACACACTCACACACACTCACACTCACACCACACACTCACACTCACACACACACACTCACGCTCACAAACACACACACACTCACTCACACTCACACACTCAGAGATTCACACACACTCACACTCACTCACACACTCACACACACACTCACTCACACTCACACACACACACTCGCACACACACACACACTCTAACACACAGTCACACACACACTCACACACACACTCACACACACTCATGCTCACACACTCACGCTCACACACACACACTCACAAAAACACTCACACAAAAACTCACACACACACACACTCACACACACTCACACTCACTCACACACACTCACAGTCACTCAGACACACATACACTCACTCACTCACACACAAACTCACACACACACACTCACACACACTCACACTCACTCACACACACACTCACACACTCACAGTCACTCAGACACACATACACTCACTCACTCACACACACACTCACACACACACTCACACACACACACTCACTCACTCACACACACACTCACTCACTCACACACAAACTCACACACACACTCACTCACTCACACACAAACTCACACACACTCACACTCACTCACACACACAATCCCACACTCACTCACACTCACACACACACTCACGCTCACAAACACACACACACTCACTCACACTCACACACTCACAGACTCACACACACTCACTCACTCACACACTCAGACACACTCACTCACACTCACACACACACACTCACACACACACTCACACACACACACTCACACACACTCTCACTCACACACACTCACGCTCACACACTCACGCTCACACACACACTCACTCACACTCACTCACACTCACTCACACACACTCACACACTCACAGTCACTCAGACACACATACACTCACACACACACTCACACACACACACACTCACACACACACTCACACTCACTCACTCACACACACACTCACTCACTCACACACAAACTCACACACACACACTCACAAACACTCACACTCACTCACACACACACTCACACACTCACACTCACTCAGACACACACACTCACTCACACACACACTCACACACACACTCACACACAAACACACTCACACTCACTCACACACACACTCACTCACACACACACACTCACTCACTCACACACACACTCACATACACACTCACACACACACTCACACACACTCATACACAGACTCACTCACACACAGACACACTCACGCACACACTCACACTCACACACATTCACACACACACTCACTCACACACACACTCACACTCACTCACACTCACACACACACACACTCACGGTCACTCACACACACACACTCACTCACACACACACTCACTCACACACTCACACTCACTCACACGCACACACACTCACTCACACACACACTCGCACACACACTCACACACACACTCACACACACACTCACACACACTCACACTCACACACACACTCACACACACACTCACTCACACACTCGCACACACACACACTCACACACTCACTCACACACACGCTCACACACTCACACACACACTCACAAACACACTCACACACAAACTCACACACACACTCTCACACACTCACTCACACACACTCACACACACACTCACACACACACTCACACTCACTCAGACACACACACACATTCACACACACACTCACACACACACTCACACACACACTCACACACACTCACTCACACACACACTCACACACTCACATACACACTCACACACACTCACACACTCTCACACACACACTCACACACTCACACTCACACACACAGACTCACACACTCACTCACACACAGACACACTCACGCTCACTCACACACACACATACACACTCACACACACTCACACTCACTCACAAACACACACACATACTCACACTCACACACTCACTCACACACTCACACTCACACACACACTCACTCACACTCACAAACACACTCACACACAACTCACACTCACTCACACACACTCACTCACACTCACACACACTCACACACACACTCACATTCACAAACACTCACAAACACACACACTCACACTCACTCACAAACACTCACAAACACACACACTCACACACTCACTCACACACACTCACACACATACACACTCAC
>NC_080164.1:183692321-183714821 GCF_950295315.1 Erinaceus europaeus | reverse complement strand
AGAAAGCCGAACGCCCAGAGAAAGGCATTCTCAGGGGCTCAGGCGGGGGCGCAGCGGGCTAGGCGCACGGGGCACAAAGCGCAGGGACCGGCGTGAGGATCCGGGTTCGAGCCCCCGGCTCCCCACCTGCAGGGGAGTCGCTTCCCAGGCGGTGAAGCAGGTCTGCAGGTGTCTGTCTTTCTCTCCCCCTCTCTGTCTTCCCCTCCTCTCTCCATCTCTCTGTCCTATCCAACAACGACGACATCAATAACCACAACAATAATAACTACAACAACAATAAAAAACAAGGGCAACAAAAGGGAACATAAATAAAAATGAAAAAAATTAGGAAAAGAAAGGAACAGAAAGGCATTCTCCCCATTCCACCAGAGGCTAGAACTACGGCCGGGAAGCCCTCTATTCCCAGACGCCGACCGACCGGCCCAGTGACGCGCGATGCACGGGAGAGGCGACGGCGCGAACCCCACTGAACACGGAACGAGACACGGAACACGAGAACGCAGGCGGCCAAACGGGTGAAAGACGACCACCGGGCGGTTCCGTCCGTGTGCGGAACCGGAGAGCCGAGCGTGAAATGAAATCAGAAGAGAAGGGGAAGGGCCGACGCCAGCCCGCGGGCTCTGAGGCTGGTGAGCACCCCGGGGTCGGCCTGGGGGTGCGGACACGGCGCCCTCGCGGTGGGTGCGGCCGGGTCTGTGCGTCGGGATCCGCGTCTCGCAACAGTGCAGCCCACCACTAAGGACGAAGTGAAAGTGCGCAAAAAAGAAAAAAAAAGACAGAGAGAAATGAGGGAGGGGGATTCGCAGGGGCGGCGGGTCACTGTAGACACAGGGAGGTGGCCCAGACCAGACACGACCCGCGACCTGAAGCCTCCGCGGGGCTGCGAGCAAAGGGGGCCGCTGGCTTCAGGCCCCTCGAGATCAGAGCAGGGCGGGTGGGAGAGGCATCAAGGGGACACACGTCACCCAGCAGAACATGGCAGCACCCTGCACAGCACCCAGGGAGCCCATGGAGGGTGGGCAGGGCTGTGGGGTCTCTCCTCTCTCAGCACCAGGCACAGCACCCAGGGAGCCCATGGAGGGTGGGCAGGGCTGTGGGGTCTCTCCTCTCTCAGCATCCTGCACAGCACCCAGGGAGCCCATGGAGGGTGGGCAGGGCTGTGGGGTCTCTCCTCTCTCAGCACCCTGCACAGCACCCAGGGAGCCCATGGAGGGTGGGCAGGGCTGTGGGGTCTCTCCTCTCTCAGCACCAGGCACAGCACCCAGGGAGCCCCATGGAGGGTGGGCAGGGCTGTGGGGTCTCTCCTCTCTCAGCACCAGGCACAGCACCCAGGGAGCCCATGGGGGGTGGGCAGGGCTGTGGGGTGTCTCCTCTCTCAGCACCCTGCACAGCACCCAGGGAGCCCCATGGAGGGTGGGCAGGGCTGTGGGGTGTCTCCTCTCTCAGCACCCTGCACAGCACCCAGGGAGCCCATGGAGGGTGGGCAGGGCTGTGGGGTCTCTACTCTCTCAGCACCCTGCACAGCACCCAGGGAGCCCATGGAGGGTGGGGAGGGCTGTGGGGTGTCTCCTCTCTCAGCACCAGGCACAGCACCCAGGGAGCCCATGGGTGGTGGGCAGGGCTGTGGGGGTCTCTCCTCTCTCAGCACCAGGCACAGCACCCAGGGAGCCCATGGAGGGTGGGCAGGGCTGTGGGGTCTCTACTCTCTCAGCACCCTGCACAGCACCCAGGGAGCCCATGGAGGGTGGGCAGGGCTGTGGGGTGTCTCCTCTCTCAGCACCCTGCACAGCACCCAGGGAGCCCATGGAGGGTGGGCAGGGCTGTGGGGTCTCTCCTCTCTCAGCGCCCTGCACAGCACCCAGGGAGCCCATGGAGGGTGGGGAGGGCTGTGGGTCTCTCCTCTCTCAGCACCAGGCACAGCACCCAGGGAGCCCATGGAGGGTGGGCAGGGCTGTGGGGTCTCTCCTCTCTCAGCACCAGGCACAGCACCCAGGGAGCCCAAGGAGGATGGGCAGGGCTGTGGGGTGTCTCCTCTCTCAGCACCCTACACAGCACCCAGGGAGCCCATGGAGGGTGAGCAGGGCTGTGGGGTCTCTCCTCTCTCAGCACCAGGCACAGCACCCAGGGAGCCCATGGAGGGTGGGCAGGGCTGTGGGGTCTCTCCTCTCTCAGCACCAGACACAGCACCCAGGCAGCCCATGGAGGGTGGGCAGGGCTGTGGGGTGTCTCCTCTCTCAGCACCCAGGGAGCCCATGGAGGGTGGGCAGGGCTGTGGGGTCTCTCCTCTCTCAGCACCAGGCACAGCACCCAGGGAGCCCATGGAGGGTGGGCAGGGCTGTGGGGTCTCTCCTCTCTCAGCACCAGGCACAGCACCCAGGGAGCCCCATGGAGGGTGGGCAGGGCTGTGGGGTGTCTCCTTGTTGGTATGCATGAGACCCCTTCTGTTTCATTTGGTTTAAATCCCCCCTGCTTAACACTATTCTATTTACATAACGACTTCATTCTATTTACATAACCGCTGTTAACAAGCACCACTCTCCCTCCAGGGCATTGGTTCAATCCCCTGTTTCATGATATGTTTTTGCTCTGCCCCCTCCTTGTCACACTCTGATTTTCACCAGTCACTTTTCTCTCCACCCTCTCTATGTCACATCCTGTTCACACCCTACTTGGGAAGTATATATAAAGACAGCATTGTGAGTTTGAGTAGAGTTTAGCTTAGCTCAGCTTAGATTGTGCTGCGTCCTGCATGAATAGATACTTCGTACAGCTCAACCATGAGTCCCTGGTCGTCTGTTACCCACCCGTGTAGCCAGCCTGGCGAAAACAACATAACCCGGCGAAAACAACATATGGCGCCACATCGTGGGACCGGACCTGCGCAACTCCCAGATAAGTGAAGACTTTGCCTACCTATGCACTATGGTCTTCTCTTCTACTTATGAAGAGGTTTGCCAAAGCCTCTACTGTTTCATTATGAGACAGTTTCTCTGTCTCTGGAACATTTTGCTCTGGGCCACACTTCGGTTCCCTGACCGGGAACTTTGGTTTCTTATGACCGGGATCATAGAGCTTGGGAGATGCACGGAGATTTCTCCTTGGACTTTCTGGATTCCCTCTCACATGTTTCCCGAGGAGAAGGACTACATTTTGCTCTGGGCCACAGTTTGGTTCTTTATGACCATGATCATAGACCTTGGGATATGCATGGGGATTTCCCCTGGAACTTTCTGGACTTCTTCTCGCATGTTTCCCATGGAGAAGGACTACTCTAATTTGAGGAGCGTTCTCCAGTACCCTGGCAGTCCCCAAGAATGGAGACATGTTGGGTAGTATGGACCTCCCCCTGGCTTCTGCTTAACCATATGCCTATACAGGGATTTACTGATCCCATTCAAAGCTTTGGTCTATTTACATAAATCACTTTTACATTTACATAAAGCACTCCCTCCAGGGCATTGGAGGTTCCGTGATAGGATTCTCGCCTGTTCCGCCCCCTCCTTGTCACACTCTGATTTTCACCAGTCACTTTTCTCTCCACCCTCTCTATATCACATCCTGTTTCCACCCTATTTGGAGAGTATAAAAACAGCTGCTCTTCTGATTAAAGACACTTGGAAATTGCTTTCCGGCTCCGAGAGTTCCAGAGTGTATCTCCTGCGGAAGTTAGTGCGGCACGAGTTCCTGATCCCTCTCCCACGCAGCAGCCTAGATCGGCTCCAGTTGAGTTCTCTCCAAGCCAGAGA
Source organism: Erinaceus europaeus (assembly GCF_950295315.1). NCBI lineage: Eukaryota > Metazoa > Chordata > Mammalia > Eulipotyphla > Erinaceidae > Erinaceus > Erinaceus europaeus. The sequence goes on along the minus strand of NC_080164.1, from coordinate 183,711,075 downwards.
GCACTAGCTCGGGAAGAAGTACCCTCAGGCTATCCCTGCATCTGGCGCCCGGAACAGGGACACGTAAGCAGCAGATTTACAAGAAGACATCTTAGATAAGTACACACCTTTTGGGTATCTGCAATATTGTGTTAAGGCACTGTGATTTTCTTTTCTTTCTTATTGTTTTCCTGAGATCTCTCCACCATGGAAAATCTTTTCCAAATTCTGCATTCTTTTTCCAGTATGCAATTTTTATATATCTGGGACATTTTTCTCGGGGCTTCACCTTATATCCTGTTGATCATCATAGCAGCTTTTAAGGGATATATAGGGCAACCTCTCAAAAGGCTTAAGGACCTAGAGGCTGAGGTCCAAGAGATAAAGGAAGTGATCATAGAACTTAACCAGCACCTTAAAAACAAGAAGAAGCAAAGGCCTGTCGTGATCTTGACCCACCCTAATTCCTCTGCATCTTGCCCTGAGGACCCTATTTTGGCAGACACATGTCCGCATTCTCCTTTGGACTCCACAGCCACTTCTTCGGCCACCCCCATTTTGGCAGACACGTGTCCAGAACCTCCTGCTGCCTCCACGGCTGCTTCTTCGCCCACCCCTGTTTTGACAGACACATGTCCGAATTCTCCTGTAGCCTCCAAAACCACTTCTTCGGCCACTTGTCCAGAAGCTTCCACTTCGGTGACTCCTCCTACCGCTACACACTTATCAGAGCAAGTCCACACATTTCCGGTCAATGTTGCCCCCAATAGACAAAAACCTCAGGCCTGGTATCCATATTCCACCACAGACCTGAAGGAACTACGCCAGGCGATCAAGGATGACGGTGTTCATGCCCCATGGACCAGGTCTATTTTACAAGGCCTGCTTCAGAACCTTAATACCCCCCAAGATTGGAGGGATGTGACTCATGCTACGCTCCCAGGCCCCCTCTTCCTGCAATGGGAGGCATTCTTTTGCAACGAATGTTTACAACAATCGCGGAAAAATATTCAAAATCAGCCAGAGGGTAATTTTGATGCATTGTTTGGAACAGGCCAATTAGAAACAGGGATTCAACAGGCGGAAGCCAAGTTTCCACAGGGGTATTTTGATCAGGTACGCCTGTGTGCATTAAAAGCATGGGAGCGATTAACACCACCCATGGGAGCAGCCTCAGCCCCCATTCTCTCCCTGCAACAAGAACCTGATGAATCCCTCGCTAAATTCATTGCCAGGGTCCAGTCGAGTTTGGAAAGGAAGATTTATAATCCTGACGCTCGTTTTCTCCTCCTGCGATCCATAGTCTGGGATGGAATGCTTCCGCATTTTCAACAGGCCTGTATCACTCTTAAAAACGAACACCCAGATACTTGGATTCTAGCTACACAGGATCTCAGATCAAGCTCTTTTCAAGGACCTATGTTACAGGCCTATGCAGCTACCTTGCATAAGCAAAAAGGGGCTTGCTTTCAGTGTGGTCGCCAAGGGCATTGGCGTAACCAATGTCCAGAAAATAGACCACAACCCTGCCTCCAGTCAGAACAATCCTGCCTCCAGTCAGGGCAACCCCGCCTCCAGACAGGGAATCAGAGACCGCGAATGCCTTGTCCCAGATGCCAGAAAGGATTTCACTGGAGGAGAGATTGTTGGTCAAGGTTCCATAGGAACGGCATGCCTCTGCCAAATGTAAACAGGGATTTAAACTAGGTGTGGGGCTTCCCTTAGCCCCGCTCCCAAGAGGGAAGGAAGCAGGTCGCCCACTTGGTGCTGTGCCCTTCTTCCACAAACAGAAGCCCAACTTGGGACCCAATCCGTCGCTACACCCACCACGCCAAGTAACAATAACAGAGGGTGAGCAGAAGGAGGAACCCGCAGTATGTGGGAACTTCCAGCATAGAAATAACCGGCTGGAGCAAGAGAACGGCTCGAATTCGGAGCCTGAGATTTTATGGACTGCCCCTGTTTTAGAAAGGGGTCACCCAACTATGACAGTAAAGATTGGTAATATTCCTTTTAAGTGTTTGATTGACACGGGAGCAGATAAGACAATATTAAGACAAGCAGAGGTTCCCCAGAGTTGGGAACTCCTCCCAGGACCACACTTACATGATGTTGGAGGATTGACTCAGGCATTCCACACACGAGATTCCCTTGTGTGGGAAGATCCAGAAGGGACTACTGGACGCTTTCAGCCTTTAATAGCTGATATAAGCACTGATTTATTGGGAAGAGACTTGCTGGAATCTTTAGATGTAATGATATCCTCAGACACCTCTGCAGGACACCACACTCACTCCTGTGAGACTGCTAGACCCAACCAGCACCCCCAATACTAACTGCCACTGTTCGTAACAGAACTCCCCGCTTAGATTGGCTTTCTAATGAGCCTGTCTGGGTGGAACAGTGGCCTTTGCCTAGGGAGAAGCTAGAAATTTTAAAAAAACTCGTCCAAGAGCAGTTATCTTTGGGACACATTCGTCATTCTCGGAGCCCATGGAATACTCCAGTCTTTGTGATTAAAAAGCGCTCAGGAAAATGGTGCCTCCTCCAAGATCTTCGTGCAGTTAATAAAACCATGCAGGTTTGGGGCTCCACCCAAAGGGGTTTGCCTCTTGCTTCCGCAATTCCCACAGGAATTCCAATCATAGCTATTGATATACAGGATTGTTTTTTCTCTATTCCCTTACACCCACAAGATTGTAAACATTTTGCTTTCTCTGTTCCTTCTATTAATAATGCCAGCCCTGCTGATAGATTTGAATGGGTGGTACTGCCCCAGGGCATGGCTAATCGTCCTACTATTTGTCAAGAGGTTGTTAAATCTGCCCTTTTTCCATATATTCATAAGGGCCTTAAGGTTTTTCATTATATGGATGACGTGTTAATATGGGGAGAATTAGATACAGATCTCTCCGCCCTACGTGATTTTCTAATCCCTGCCTTAAAGAGAAGTGGACTTAATGTAGCTCCTGAGAAGATACAGCTAATCCCTCCAATATCTTTCTTAGGCTCAGAGATTTCCCTAACGCAGATTCGTGCTTTAAAACCTTGTGTTACTTTTCCTTCTAATCTCACTCTTGCTTCTTTACAAAGTTTTCTTAGAAATTTGAATTGGCTTAGGCAGTATCTTTATCTGCCTACGAGCTGCCTGCAACCACTGTTCGATCTGTTAAAAGGAAACAAACAGCCCTCCTCAAAGCGTATGTTAACCCCCGAAGCCTCCTTGGCTCTGGAAAAAGTTAACCAGGCTCTCCAGGACATGCACCTCGTTTGGTTCTCCCCCTCCTCTCCAGTAAATCTTCTAATCTTTAACTCCACCCCCACGGTAGTGTGGGCATTGTGGCAGAAACATGGCGTTCTCGAATGGCTTCATACGCCAGTAGGCGGAGCTCCAAGATTCCTTACCGAGATTGATGCCTTAGCATTTATGGTTCGCCAAGGAAGAAACAGATCGGTTCAGGTCTTAGGAAGGGAACCAGATTCAATCATTCTTCCCTTTTCTCTCACTGATACAGAATGGCTCATACGCCTCCATTCTCGTTTTGCTATAAGTTTAATGGGTTTTCCAGGACAATTAGATAATCATTTTCCCTCTAATAATTTGATAGCTTCTTTACCTCTGTTGCCTCTACTAGTACCTAAACTTTTCTCTCGAGATCCCATCCCCTCTGCTCCTACAGTGTTCACTGATGGTGGAAAAAAGGGAGCTGCTGCCCTTATATATTATCCAGACCAGCAATACCCCAAACCTCTCTTTACTGAACTTCCTGATAATTCCCCTCAGTACAAAGAACTTTATGCTGTTTTCCTTGCATTAAAAGCTGTACCAGAATCCTTCAACCTTTTTTCCGACAGTGTGTATACTGTTAACTTACTTCCATGGCTTGCTCGATCTTACATAAGAATTGATGACAACCCACTTTCTCCTCTTTTAATTCAAATTGCCTCTATGCTCTGTTCTCGAACCCATCCACTGTATGTTCAGCACCTACGTTCCCACAGCCCTCTTCCTGGTCCCCTGTCCGAAGGGAATGCTACAGCCGACCACCTTGCCTCCACAGGAATTCTCCTAGCCTCTGTCTCTAATCCTGATGACTTTCATTCCCTAACCCATGTTAATCTTAAAGGTCTTCGAGCTCGATTTCCTGACATTCCTCTGCCACAGTTAAAAAGTATTCTTGCTACATGTTCCTCCTGTGCAGGTCTAATCAAAACACCTGCTATTCAGACTCTGGGGGTTAATCCTCGAGGTTTAAAAGCCAACGCTCTTTGGCAAATTGATGTTACCCACATACCTAACTTTGGCAAACAAAAATATGTGTTCATCTCAATTGATACCTTCTCTAAGTTTATGTGGGCTACAGCTCAGACTGGAGAAAACTCAAAAAAGCTTATAAGCCATATGCTCTCCTGTTTTGTTGTAATGGGCTTACCTCTTCAACTTAAAACGGATAATGGACCTGCTTTTACCAGCAAACAATTTAAAGATTTTTGTTCCCTCTGGAATATTACTCATACTACAGGCATTCCGTATAATCCACAGGGACAAGGCATTGTTGAGAGGGCCCATCAAACTCTTAAGGCTCAGTTAAATAAAGAAAAAGGGGAAATGTACCCCCCTAATATCCAGCTGGCAAAAGCCTTAACTACATTAAATCTCTTTAATATTTACAAAAACTCAGACCAACCTCCTATAATTATTCATTGGCAAACACCACCCACCCTCCCAGCTATTAAAGTCAAATGGAAAGACCCACTTGATAAAATTTGGAAAGGACCTGACCCCCTGTTGACTATGGGGAGGGGTTTCGCATGTATTTTTCCACAAAATTACTCCAAGCCTGTTTGGGTTCCTGCCCGCCATGTCCGGCAATACCCACATGATGGTGCTGATATCCCTGAAGAACAAGAAACACTGCAAGAAGACTGGCTGCAAGAGGACTGGCTACAGGATCACCCCAGGATCCATAATACAGCATGGCAGAATCAAAAAAAAAATCTGATTCACAGAACACTCCCCCCCCCCCCGAATGAATGTCTTATGCTATGACTGGCCAGTTGTGTTTTGTGAGTGAGTGAGTGAAAAAAAAAATTGAATGAGTTGAGTGACCAAAATTTTTGTATGACCCATTGTGCTCAGAGTACTCTGAAAGTTAACTGACTTTATATAAAACGGCTGGACGCAGCCATGGTTTCTGGAGACGTCCAGAAACAGTCCAAAAATTGTTCATTCCCCCTTTTGATTTCTTTTTTAAGTCTTGATATCAATATGAAATGTTTAGTCTTAAACTGTGTGAGTAAAGATGGTTCAACCATGACAGTAGATCTAAATTCACATTTGAAATGATATGTCTTATTTACAAGTCTTTCTTCTCCTGTGTGTTATAAACTATATGTTTAATAAGCGTATTTCAAGTTTGGTAAACATTAACTTAACAGTTAAATTGTAACTTCGAAGCTACATTTTTCGAGAAGAGGTAAAATCAATTCATTTAAGTAACTGAGTGTTTAAGGTAAAACTCTAAATATTCAATGTGACAATTCATCATCTCCTAAGTTAAAATACAAAAATTTTTGGAGGGCCCCCAAAAATGTCCTGTAAGCTATCTTGTGGAAATTAATCCACAACAAATTTGGCATCAATCCGATATTGTAAATGTACCAAAAAAAAATTGTCACTAAAATGTGTTAACTCTAGTAACCTGAGTTTGCTTAAAAACCCAATGTAAAAATAGTTAAGAATCAATATATGTGACTTAAATTCGATATGAAAATTTTGCTATATAAAGACTGCTACATGAGGTCACATAAGATGACCTTTACACGAAATTATAAAGATACCTAAACCAATTATAACATTGAGTTATCAATTGTAGTAAACTTCTAATTTGTTACAAAGTTTTTTCATAAGTAATTCACTACAGCTATGACAAGCCTTCGCATAAAGAAGCATCTGCTCATATAGAATCCCCAGAAATCCATCTTGGACCCCTGACCTCTGACATCACCCACAATTACAGCCATCCCCCGAAACCCATGATGTGACCTGACACGATCTGGAGAACCTGATTCACAGACTCCAAAGGACAAGACTTTCCTACTGCCTTTCTCTCAACCATCGGTGTCTGCTCTTCCTGCTTCTGTTTCGCCCACCATGTTTTGGCGGTTCCAGGTCACTCTCTACAGAGAAGAAAAGTTCCAGTGGCCATCCTCCTCCATCAAGATAGATGTGTGGCATTTATTTCCTGGCCGTTGACATTGGACTGATGCTTCTATAGAACTTGCTGGACACTCCTTTTATACTGCTGGACTTCTTGAAGAATGACTGTAGCAGTTCATAGAACTTTCCACCAGCTGACTCGGGATTTTGCAATGCCAGATCACCCCTCTAGCCCCTCGGCTTATCAGGCCCCCACTCCTCCACCCATCAGGCTCACTCTGTCTCTTGCTACTCTTACTTATCCCTCCCTGTCTTGTGCTAGTTATTTTTGAAGACACTTACACACTATCATTCTGCTTTCTTCCCAACAGGTTTCTGTTCACCCCTACACTGCTATTCCCCTGACAGAGATGAAGCCTTTTACAGACATTGACCCAGTTATATATGGCCATTAAGTAAGAGGGAGATGTTGGGGAATTGTGAGGATATGGTTGAGCTTGGAAGGGCTTGAGCCTGAGGGGTGTGTCAATCCTGTTAGTCTGTCTCTCCACGGAGAGGTTGAGCAAGGAGGGACAGTAGAACCCCAAAAAAGGTGTGCCTCTTATCAGTCTCCCTGCCTCACAAAGTGCCCCGCACTCCTGATACTATGGCAAATAGTTAAAAAGAAAGGGGGAGATGTTGGGTAGTATGCCACCTCCCCCTGGCTTCTGCTTAACCATATGCCTATACAGGGATTTACCGATCCCATTCAAAGCTTTGGTCTATTTACATAAATCACTTTTACATTTACATAAAGCACTCCCTCCAGGGCATTGGTGGTTCAGTGATAGGATTCTCGCCTGTTCCGCCCCCTCCTTGTCACACTCTGATTTTCACCAGTCACTTTTCTCTCCACCCTCTCTATGTCACATCCTGTTTCCACCCTACTTGAAGAGTATAAAAACAGCTGCTCTTCTGATTAAAGACACTTGGAAATTGCTTTCCGGCTCTGAGAGTTCCAGAGTGTATCTCCTGCAGAAGTTAGTGCGGCACGAGTTCCTGATCCCTCTCCCATGCAGCAGCCTAGATCGGCTCCAGTTGAGTTCTCTCCAAGCCAGAGAGCACTAGCTCAGGAAGAAGTACCCTCAGGCTATCCCGGCAGAGACACGTGGTTAGTTCTACTCTCCTGATTGGATTCTTTCTTCGATGGGAAGACGCTTTTAAAAGTAGATGCCTGAAGCAATCCAGCAGGAACAGTCAGAAACACCCTAAATGGAATTTCGAGGAGCTTTTTGGACTAGGACGCCCTCCGGGGACTCTTGATACTACATGGTGAGATCTGTTTCATAAGAGAGTTATTTGAATGACTGAATTTTTGTATGACATTGACTTAAAAAAAATGCTGTACACAGCCATGATTTCTAGAGACATCCAGAAACAATCCAAAAAATTGGTTTTTCCTCCTTTGATCTCCTTTTTTATGTCTTGGCATAAATCTGAAACGTTTAATCCTGAAAACAGTATGTGTTATGGGCGGGGCAGATAGTGGAATGATTATGTTAATTATTCTCATGCCTGAGGCTTTTAACCGTGATTCTTCTGTTTACCTTTCCACATTATATTGAGTTTAAACTGTTTAAACAAACCTTAAAATCATACTAGAAAGGACTTCCAATTATATTGGAGTTATCAATTATAGTAAACTTCTAATCTGCTACAAGTTTTGTTGGACAAGTAAGTGAATTTCAGCTGTCAAGTCTTCACATGAAAAAGCATCTACTCAAATGGAATTCCTGGAAATCCATTTGGATCCTGTTCTCTGACATCACCCACAAGATGGAATGACTACAACACACCCCTGGAAACCAATGATGAGACCTGGCACGACCTGAAGAAACAGATTCACAGACTCCAAAGATCACTCTCTACAGAAAAGCGGAATTCTGGTGGCCGACATTCCCCATCGAGACAGACGTGCAGCATTTCATCCTCTGGCATTTTCTTCTGTGGTCAGCTACTTTGGACTGACACCTCCATCGGACTTACTGGTACACGCTGCTGTGTTTCTCAAAGACTAACTTCAGCCAATTGCCTTGAGACTTTATAGAACATGTTCCCTTGCCTGCAGGCTCTGCCCCAGAGGCAGAAAACTCCCCCTCCTTATTAGGTTATGCCCACAGAGGCATGAAGTGCCCCAAGAGGCAAGAGATGGCCACAGAGGCATGAAGCGTTCCCAGAAGCAAGAAATGCCCTTTTGCCTGCTAGGCCTTGCCCTTTGAGGCAAGAAAAGCTCCCCTTGGCATCACGCTGGTTATTGCTGCTCACCTATTTTGTTTTCCATGTCTTATGCCAGTTCTTTTGAAAACGCCTGTACGATATAGGTTTCTGTTCACCCCACAATCCTGATACTATGGCCATTAGTTAAAAAGAAAGGGGGAATTGTTGGTATGCATGAGACCCCTTCTGTTTCATTTGGTTTAAATCCCCCCTGCTTAACACTATTCTATTTACATAACCACTTCATTCTATTTACATAACCACTGTTAACAAGCACCACCCTCCCTCCAGGGCATTGGTTCAATCCCCACTGTTTCATGATATGTTTTTGCTCTGCCCACTCCTTGTCACACTCTGATTGTCACCAGTCACTTTTCTCTCCACCCTCTCTATGTCACATCCTGTTCACGCCCTACTTGGGAAGTATATATAAAGACAGCATTGTGAGTTTGAGTAGAGTTTAGCTTAGTTCAGCTTAGGTTGTGCTGCATCCTGCATGAATAAAGAGATACTGCCTACAGCTCAACCATGAGTCCCTGGTCGTCTGTTACCCGCCCGTGAAGCCAGCCCGGCAAAAACAACATCTCCTCTCTCAGCACCCTGCACAGCACCCTGGAGGGCATACGCGGCCTCTGCTCCAGCATCAGGCAGCTGGGTGCTGCTGGCACAGTTGTCGGCCCCGCCCTCCGCCCAGGAGCCCCCAGCACCCACGGGCCGGCACTCGGTGGTGGCCTCAGCCCCCTGCATGACTCCAGGCGCCAGTCCTGTTGCTGCGGGCCGCCTGACCTGTCCGGGGGGGGGGGGGGGGCTAAGCCACACCTCCACCAGGAAGCCCTCCAGGATGCCACTCCCCCGAAGCCCTGCCCATCAGTGGACCGAGAGCATCCCAGCTCCATGGCTGGCCTGAGGCCTGCCCCCTCCCTAGTGCCTCCTCAGGCCTCTAGTTCGGCCCAGAGGCCCCTCTCCCCACTTCCCGTCAAAGCCCCTCACCCTTGGCACAGTAGTGTACCCCCACAACTCAGCCTCTACACCTACCATTTCCGGTGTGTCTCTACCACTTCCGGTACCTGGAGTCCCACTTCCGGCTACCGACCTTTTCTAGCCAGATTTGGCCACGCCTCTTCCGGTTTGTGCAGCGAACTCCTACTTCTGCCCTTGGCCCCGCCCAGAGCTGCCCTTGGCCCCGCCCAGAGCTCCACGTGGCCCCGCCCACTCCCTAAGGATGGCACCTGATGGAGACCCTGGGTGGGGGACAGCTTCAGAATGGTGGCCCCTGCTTAGCAGGGACTGGCCTCGTCCTTCAGTGACCACATACTGGCATTAAAGCATAAAATCAGCCTGTGGGGCCAGAAGATACAGAAAAAGAGAGATGAGGGAGCAAAGTGGTGGCACACCTGGCTGAGTGCACATGTTACGGTGCACAGGGGCCCGGGTTCAAGCCCCTGGTCCCCACCTGTCGGGGGTAGTGGTGGAGCAGGGCTGCCGGTGTCTCTCTGTTTCTTTCCCTCTCTCTGTCTTCCCCCATCCCCTCTCAACTTCTCTCTGTCTCTATCCAATGATAAAATTGAATAAATACATCAGGCACAAACTCGTAATGCCTTGGGCACCTTGGAATATTGCTAAAATGACCTACTCGCTTTTTCCAAAATGGAGACCTCAACTCTTCATCTGCACTATTCCAGCCTTTAGGTCCATGATTGCTCAACAACTTGTTTGGCTTTGTATGTTAACTCTCTTTTCAGCCACCAGGTCCCAGACGCTGCCCTGATGATGCCAACCAGACTGTCCGTGGACAGAAGACCCCACCAATGTGTCCTGGAGCTCCGCTTCCCCAGATCCCTGCCCCACTAGGGAAAGAGAGGGACAGGCTGGGAGTATGGATCCACCTACTAATGCCCATGTTCAGCAGGGAAGCAATTCCAGAAGCCAGACCTTCCACCTTCTGCATCCCACAATGACCCTGGGTCCATGCTCCCAGAGGGATAGCGAATAGGAAAGCTGTCAGGGGAGAGATGGGGATATGGAGTTCTGGTGGTGGGAATTGTACCCCTCTTATCCTACGGTCTTGTCAATGTTTCCACTTCATAAATTAAAAAGATAAATAAATCCAAATATTTAGAAAAAAATAAAGATTAGACATGCTTTTCGAGCATTTTTTTCCACCAAAGAAGGTTTCAGGCAGCCCACAGGAAGCTGCTCCTGACAGAACTTCCCACTCAAGCCCAACCTCCTATGTTACCTTCACTGCCCCACCCAGAAAGCCCCTGAAGTGGAGGGATGAGGCCTGAGGGCTGGTGCTGCGTCCCCAGGACTTGGCGAGTCGGCCTGCTGGGTTCCCTGGGGCCCTCCATGGTCGGCTTCCTCCTGCCTCCCGCCTCCCTCCCGGGGTGTGGGTGAGAGGGCTGGGCGGTAGATAGGCACCCAGAGGGGCCACCCACAGCCAGGCAACAGCAGAGAGGCAGAGTGGAAGGGCTGAGCCCAGGACGAGGGGGTCCACCTGCCTGGGAGACGGACCCCTCACCCAGCACGCCCACCTTCCAGAAACGCCCGTGGACACCACTGGATGGTTCAGCAAAGCCACAGGCCCACAGGAAGCCAGGCCTCAAACCCCACCACCACCACCACTGCAAACCATGGTTCTGCCTGGCTGGCAGAGAGCAAGGGGAAGGAAGTGGGTCGGGGTGGCCCGAGGAGGCTGCTTGTGCCTTTACTGATTTATTTATTTAAATAAATAAATGTTGGGGGAGCTCAGTCTAGTCTTTAACACGCAGGGGAAGCCTCTCACCTGCCCTGGATTGGGGTCTAGGAGACACAGCAAGACCCCAATGTCCCTTCATCCTGTCCCTCTCCCAGAGTCCTCCCAGAGTCCTTTGCTTTGGTGTCATACGCCATCCCCAGTGTGAGTTTCATGTCCTCCCTGACCACCTTTTTCTTTTTTTTTCTTTTCTTTTTGCTTGCGGGGTCATCACTGGGGCTCGGTGCTGACACTATGAATCCACTGCGCCCGGAAGCCATTTTGTTGGTATGCATGAGACCCCTTCTGTTTCATTTGGTTTAAATCCCCCCTGCTTAACACTATTCTATTTACATAACCACTGCATTCTATTTACATAACCACTGCTAACAAGCACCACCCTCCCTCCAGGGCATTGGTGGTTCAGTGATAGGATTCTCGCCTGCTCCGCCCCCTCTCCTTGTCACACCCTGATCCTCTCCTTGTCACACTCTGATTTTCACCAGTCACTTTTCTCTCCACCCTCTCTATGTCACATCCTGTTTCCACCCTACTTGGCAAATATATATAAAGACAGCATTGTGAGTTTGAGGGTACCTAGAGTTTAGCTTAGCTCGGCTGCATCCTGCATGAATAAAGAGATACTGCCTACAGCTCAACCATGAGTCCCTGGTCGTCTGTTACCCGCCCGTGAAGCCAGCCCGGCGAAAACAACACCATTTATTTCCATTTTATTGAACATGACAGAGAAATTGAGGGGGGGGATAGAGAGGAAGAGAGACAGAGAGACACCTGCAGCCCTTTCACCAGTGAAGCTTTCCCCCTGCAGATGGGGAGCTGGGGGCTCGAACCTGGGTCCTTCCACTTAGTGCTATGTGCGCTTAACTGGGTGCACCACTACCCACCCCTTCTGCCCTCACTGTCCTTTATCCTTAATCTCCAGCTAGAAGGGAGATGATTCACTGTCGGTCTTTCCCTCTCTGGCTGATCTCTCTCAACATGATCCTCCAAGTTCTGACCACAATATTGCAAAAAAGATGCCCGCACCGTATTTATTTAACTAGAGCACTGCTCAGCTCTGGCTTATGGTGGTACGGGGGAATGAACTTGGAACTTTGGAGCCTCAGGCAGGAGAGTCTGTTTGCAGAACCATTATGCTATCTAACCCCACCTGGGGCCTCACTGTTTTGTGTTTTTTTTTTGTGTGTTTTTTAAATATTTATTTATTTCCTTTTGTTGCCCTTGTTTTATTGCTGTACTTGTTGTTGTCATTGGATAGGACAGAGAGAAATGGAGAGAGGAGGAGAAGACAGAGGAGAGAAAGAAAGACACCTGCAGACCTGCTTCACCGCCTGTGAAGCGACTCCCCTGCAGGTGGAGAGCTGGGGGCTCGAACCGGGATCCTTGCGCCGGTCCTTGTGCTTTGCGCCATGTGCACTTAACCCAGCCTCACGGCTGTAAAGCTGCCTCGTGCTCTCCACTGCATGCACGCAGCACAGCTTCCTCGGCCATTCCTCTGTGCTCAGGTACCTGCGCCTGCATCTTTTGGGACATAACTGTTTCTTGGCCCTCGATGTGTCGAGAACCTGCTGTGTATCAGTCACGATGCCGGGCACACCCCGTTCAGCCCACCAGAAACACCCAGTGCAAAGCAGCCCACAGCGCCCGCTCCCTTCCACAGAGAAAGAAAGGCAGACCCCAGGAGGCAGAGTCGCCGCCCAGAGCCTCGAGGTAGCAGAGCCAGGACTTGAACCCGGGTGTGTCTGACCCCAAGGCCACTTCCCCGCAGCCCAGAGAACTGTGTCCATTCTTGCTTTCTACCTTCAGGGCTCGGCACCCTCCCCAGCATGCAGCTGGAAGGCACCCCAGGACGTACAGAGGAAGGAACGACCAGGTTTGCTCCGCACATGGTGCCATGCCCCAACGCAGCAGGGCAGGCCCACAGCGAATCAGATGTGGCTGGACTAACCCCAACGCCTCCTGGAACAGTCCGCAAACACCCTGGTTCCCGAAAAGCTCCCCATATGGTCAGAAAGCTGCCTGCTTCAGTGCCCCCCAGACAGTCCCAGCTTCTGACCAAAGCTGCTGCCCTTAGTGAGAACCTACAGCAGTAACAAAAGCCTCACCAGCAGAGACGACGGGAGCACGTCAGCATCTCACGAGAGAGAGCAAGACAGAGCCTCCCAGACACGTCCTGTACATGTGCAACCGTTGTCACTTTTCACCGTAAAATCTGGCCAGATACCGAACGGGAGAGAAGCTCTGGGGCAGGGCGGAGCAGGGGAGGGGGTGCGTCGTGCTGTAGGCAAAGCGCCCAGGCCTCCCTCCCCTCAGAGGCCGACCCACTATTGAAGAATCAGTTATTTATTTACTTATTGGACGCAAAAAGAAGTGGAAAGGGAAAGAGAAGCTAGAGTGTTGTATGCTTTACATTGGGTTCTAGTTCTCCCCTGCCAAGAGAATTGCATCAGTCCTGTTAATTTCGCGGGCCCGCTTGGCCCCGCCCCTAGGAAACCCGCCGGAGTTCGAGAGTGACAGAGTTTCAGAGGGTTCCCCAGTATGAGAGTTCCAGAGTTCCTGAGTTCGAGAGTAAGGGAGAGGGTTCCTGAGTTCGAGAGTAAAAGAGAGAGTGCTTGCGCCGCCACAAAGAGACAGCAGAGTTCTGTTTGGTGATTAGTTTGTCTTAGTTTATGAATCGTTGTTCCTGAATAAAGAAATACAGCTTCCCTGCCCAGCCATTGTCTCCGCATCTCTGTTACCCGCCGTGAAGCAAGCCAGCCCGGCAAGAGCCTCCGAAATTTTAACAACAAATGGCGCCCACGTGGACCTGACCTGCGCATCTCTCAGATAAGTAAAGACAATTTGGCTACCTATGCACTATGGCCTTCTCTTCTGCTTGTGAAGAGATCTCCAAAGGCCTCTGCTCTTTCTTCACGAGACTGTTTTTCTGTTTCTGGAACATTTATGTCTGGACCACTCTGTGGTTCCCACTCGCTCGGGCGAACTCAGAACAGCCAGCGGGAAGAGCCAGCGGGCGGGAGGCGAGGCGCGGAGCTGCCGTTTCCACCTGGTTAAACAGCCAGCCAGCCGGCTGCGCCCAGACAACCCCGCGCACCGTGCCCACAGCCCCGCAGCCCGCAGGAGGCCGACGCCAGCACACAAGAGCCCCTGGAGCCTGAGGCCAACACGCAAGAGCCCAAGGCCAGCCCACAGGAGCCGGCTCTCCACCGCGTGGCACAGGGCACTGGTCGTGTGATCCCTCCACGCTGCTCGGCCACTGCGAACAGGGCAGCAGACATGGCAGGGCCATGGGGCAGGGCCGCGGCGTTCTATCATGGCCGCCACCCCTGGGCACCTAGGCTCACGCCTTCTACAAGCCTGGCCTGCCTGCCCTCTTTCTATGAATTCTGGAACCATCCCGGGCCTCCCGGACCCCCGGGCTCCCTGCCGAAACTGGGCACACGAGATCTCCAGCCGCCGGTCGGGTCTGAAGACAGACAAGCTGGAGTACGCAGATATTTGTGCAGAGATCGCAACCTGCAATTCCTAAAAGTGAAGCTGCGCAGGAAGCCACCTCCAGATGGTGAAACCCCCCCCCCCAACAACTAAGACAGTATAGATTTAAATTTGTGTTTAAAATTACATGTCTTCGTAACAAAGGTTTCTCTCCTCGTGTATTAATGACCATGTTTATGTGTATGTTGAAAGTTTGGTAAACAGTAGCTTTAAGGCTAAATTCTTACTAGTCAAAGTTAAATGAAAAAGGTTTTCAATGTAATTCTCATAAAGATAAAATTAACTTACATTTAAAGTCTAAGGTAAAAATTAGTTAACAAGCAATATATTTTAACTAAGTTAGGCTAAACAAAAGGTTAAATAGACTTGTTGATATGTAAAACACTACCTTCTCTATTAGAAATGGTAGATGGCACAATGGCTATGCTAATTATTCTCATGCCTGAGGTTTCCTCTCCGGCCCACACCTAGGGTGTGTCTCCATCTTGAATGGGTGTAACAAAAGGTTAAAAGATGTTGTTGATATGTAAAAGTCTCAAATTCCTTCTCTATTAGAAACGTTGGATCGTGCAGTAGATATGCTAATAAAAAGTTTTGTTTCATAGTAAGTAAGTTTCAGCCAGTTGCCTGTGGGACTCTAGGCCGTTCCCCGCCCCCATGCAATTGCCCGTCGAGGCAAGTAGCCCCCCAGAGGCAAGAAATGTTTTTTTTTCAGATATGGCCCCCTCAGGCCTTCCCTTAGCAGCACACTGGTTCTTGTCGTTTGCATGTTTCTCCATGTTTGTGCCAGTTTCTTTTTATAAAAATGCCTGTATGATATATGTTTCTGTTCACCCCACACCCTTGATACTATAGTCATTTAGTTAAAAAGAAAAGGGGGAATTGTTGTATGCTTTACATTGGGTTCTAGTTCTCCCCTGCCAAGAGAATTGCATCAGTCCTGTTAATTTCGCGGGCCCGCTTGGCCCCGCCCCTAGGAAACCCGCCGGAGTTCGAGAGTGCCAGAGTTTCAGAGGGTTCCCCAGTATGAGAGTTCCAGAGTTCCTGAGTTCGAGAGTAAGGGAGAGGGTTCCTGAGTTCCAGAGTAAGAGAGAGTGCTTGTGCCGCCGCAAAGAGACAGCAGAGTTCTGTTTGGTGATTAGTTTGTCTTAGTTTATGAATCGTTGTTCCTGAATAAAGAAATACAGCTTCCCTGCCCAGCCGTTGTCTCCGCGTCTCTGTTACCCGCCCGTGAAGCAAGCCAGCCCGGCAAGAGCCTCCGAAATTTTAACAACACTAGAGACGGAGAGGGAGAGAGAGGGAGGGAGGGACCGGCAGCCCTGCACTCCCACTCAGGACAGTCTCCTCCTGCAGGTGGTGGCTGATGCGGAAGGGAGGCTTGAACCTGGGTCCTCATGTCTGGTAACATGTGCGCTCCACCGGGTGTGCCCCTCCCTGCCCCGCCCCAAGCTCAATGTGATTCAAGCAGCACGCGCCAAGTAGTAATAACGACAGCGTCTGCCGTCAGTGCCCCAGCGGAGAGGAGGTGCTGGTGCTAGGTGACCCAGCTAGCAAGCTGAAGTGGGCAGGCTGTCCCCAAGCCGTCTGGCTCCAGAATCCATGGGCTCACCTGCTCAGCCCCATACCTGCCGGCAGAGCGAGGCAGCCGGGGCCGCCTTGGGTCAGCACTCTCTGGCTTGCCGCGGCCCTGGGCCGGGATGGCCGGTGCTTCCCGTCACGCTCAAGCGGCCGGGGTCTTCACCCGCAGTGTTCAGGAGCTCCGCTTCCCATCCGGACACGGGACCCAAAACTCAGCTGCAAGTCAGCAAACGCCTCGCCCCCCCCCCCCCCGGCGCCACCCGCCTGCGAGCCCATAACCATTCTGCAGTCTGCTACGGGGAGTCCCAGAAAAGGCCCCGGCCATCCTGTAGTCGTCCCACCTCTGCTGCAACCAGCCATGACCTGGCGTGAGGAGACTCGGCCTGAGCCAAGGGCAGCCCCTTTCTGTGGTTTTCCACATCCGTTCTGCCCACCTGCGGGGGACGGGCCGGGGACAGTCCTGGGGATGCCCCGGGCCTCTCCTTGTCAAGTGACTGGCATCGGGGAGGACGGGGAGGGAGAGACAGAAAGAGGGAGAGCTCAGAGAGGAAGACACTCGACTGTCAGGACCGAGGCACTCAGACCAACGGGAGCTTCCCGCCAGGGACTCCCCGCGAGGCCTCGCCAGGCTACTGTCACTTTGGTGGCAGAGGAGGTCGCCGGGGTGGCACTGGCAGGAGGTGATGCGGCCAGGTCTCTCCCACATGCTGGACCACAGGTGCAAAGCCCGCCCAGAATCACCTCAGCCAATCACCACGGCCGGGTCTGGGGCTCCCGTCCAATCAGAACTGGCTGTGGGCTGGCCCCGCCCACGGCAGAGATGCTCAGGCCTTGGGGGGGATGCTGGGGCTGGGGGGTGGCATCACGTGCAGAACCACCCGGGAGCCCAGGCTCGAGTCCAGCGGCCTGGCACTGCCACCCCAGTGATCTGCCCGGCCCTCTGTGCCCTGGTGGCCCGCGGGGGCGTGCTGTGTGCGGAGTGGGCTGGCGACGGGCCACAGACGTGGGGCACTAGCTCTCAGAGTAATTCATCCAGCTAAGTGCATCTAAGAACGGGAAGCTTTGAACCCTGGTCTCAAAGGGCGGGGCAGTCTGATGAGGCCCGGGGGCAGGAGCGGGTGCCCTGAGAGTCACAAACAGGGCTCCTCTGGGAAGGTGGCAGTCAGGGCAGTGGGCATGCCCAAGCTGAATCTGGAAACGAAAGACGGCTCAGAGACACCCCCCCACCTCCACCACCACATACACACATAGACACACAGCTCCCTCGCTGCACTGATAAATCATTAAATAAGTGTTTGAGAACCCCGGGCCTGGGAGCTGGCTCAGTGGGTGAGGCTGGACCCCAGACTCTACCGTGGGGTCCTGGGTTTGATCCCTGCGAGGCCTTTTGAAGTCCAAAGGCTGTTCTGGCTCTCTCTCTCCCTCTGGAAGTGCACATGTCAGAGTGATACTCTAATCCTCTTCCCTCTCTCTCATAAATAAATAAATATTCAAAAAGAAGACGACTGAAATGGCTTCTGTTCTCGGAGGAAGTTCAAGGAAGGTCACTGTGACTGGGAGGCGGCAAGATCCCTTGGCCTTGCTCCCCCCCCCCCCCCCCCCCGTTTGTTCCTGAGCTCAACTCCTGGCCTTCCTGGGGAGAGGAAGAGAGGAGGGGAGGGCAGGGGAGGGGAGGGGGCTTTGCCTGTATAAATGCTCCCTGAAAATCAAAGGGGGAGGAGGCTGCCGTACAGGGCACTGTCCCCATCTGCGGCTCAGGACAGCAAGCTCTCGGCCGGTCAGCTCAGCTGTTAGCTGGAGGTCAGTGGGAAAGGCCTGCTGGGAACTCAGTGCTTCTTCACGGAAGACCCTGACTCGGGCGCTGGGCGGTGGTGCACTGGGTTAAGTGCACATAGTACAAAGCACAAGAACCCATGCAAGGATCTGAGTTCAAGTCCCTGGCTCTCCACCTGCAGGGGGAGGGGGAGGGAGTCACTTCACAAATGGTGAAGCAGGTCTGTAGGTGTCTGTCTATCTCCCCTCTTCTCTCAATTTCTCTCTGTCCTGTACAATAAAATAGAAAAAACAGTGGCCGCCAGGAGCAGTGGATTCGTAGTGCTGGCACCGAGTCCCAGCGATAACCCAAGAGGCAAAAACAAACAAAACCCTGACTCAGGTGTCTTCCCCCGCCCCACCCGGCCTGTGCCCTCAGTCAGCCGCCCCTACAGGGCTCTCACACCCCAAGCGGACAGCTGGACTTTGGGGGGAAGGAGGGGGTCCCCGCTGGTGAGCCTGGGACAGGACTGGGAGCCTCACACTCAGCGTAGCCTGTGAACAGACACACCTGCAGGACACACGGGGCTCTGGACGGCCTGCACCAGCCACTGCGCCCAGCCCCAGAGGAAGGCCGCTGACCCCAAGAAGGCAGGGACTCGGAGAAGGGCAGGGAGTGGGGCCGCCCACCGCCAGGCGCCGGCCAGTCCTCAGCAGAACGGAGCTGCCTGCCAGGCCTGGCGCTGGGGGTGAGAGCACGGCCAGCAGTGGGAGAGCCT
>NC_080164.1:183659821-183687321 GCF_950295315.1 Erinaceus europaeus | reverse complement strand
AATGTTTCTCAGCGGCTGGGAACATAGCTCAAGGCATCGCGACTCAAAGACGCCAGGTCTGATCCCAGCACCGGCATACACTGGTGCTGAGCAACGCTCGGCTTCGCTCCCACAAAAATCAAGAGACAGGCCCAGAGACACAGCCCGAGGTAGGGTGCACGCCTTGACGTGTGTGCAGCCCAGCGGGAGCCCTGGCACCACACGGGAGTTGCTGCAGCTCTGGGGGAAGATCCAGTGTTGTGTCTCTCCCTTTCTCTATCTGTCAGTCTCTCTGAGTGAAGAGGCAGCCTGTGGGGTAGTGGACTTGGTGAGGACCTGGTTCTGCAACATAGACGGACAGACAGACAGACAGACAGACAGACAAACAGATAGTTGATACATAGGTAGATAGACAGATGATGGATGGATGGAGATAAATGGATAAATAGATGATAGACAGATGTAGACGGAAGGATGGATGGATGGATGGATGATGGATGTAGATACATGGGTAAACAGATGATAGATAGATAGATAGATAGATAGATAGATAGATACGTAGATAAAAGGTCTTTTAAAAAACATTTAAAGAGCATTTCGGGACTGGGTGGTGGTGCAGCTGGTCACAAGGTGCACAAGGACCAGGGTCCGAGGCCCTGGTTTCCCCCTGCAGGAGGAAAGCTTTGTGAGTGGTGAAGCAGGGCTGCAGGTGTCTCTCTGTCTCTCTCTCCCTCTCCATCTCCCCCTTTCCTCTAGATTTCTGGCTGTCTCTATCCAATAAATAAATAAAGATAAAAGAACGTTTAAAAATTCAGTAAATTAATATTCTAGGAAAGGCAGCCTTACTCTAGTCACTTCCTAGGCTGTGAGGATGCTGGGGGACTCGCCCTTTCTGTTGGTTCTGTGACCAGCAGTGCCAGGGATGGAGCCTGGGGCCTCTGGCGTGCAAGTCCTGTGCATTACCACTGCACTGTCTCCGCCCAGCGCTGCCACAGCAAGAGGAGGCTCAGAGAGGGCGCGCCTCAGATCCGAGGCCACACAGCACGAGGAGAAGCCCAGAAGTGAGGGGCCAGGCCCAAAGGGGGTCCCGGGGCAGGCTGGACTGGGCGGAGGCAGGACCCCTGAACAGGACAAGTGCCCAGCCTCTGGCAGGCAGGCACTGCCCACAGAAAAGCCACAGACCCCCCACACCCGGGTCCTCGTCCCAGCAGCAGCTCACGGGTGAGAGACTCGCAGTGGGACGGGCAGAATCAGGGCTGCCACCAAGGAGCAACTCAGACCCGGGCACGGCCTTCCCGGGAGGAAGTGACACGTGGGGTCAAGCCAAAGTGGGCAGCTGCGTTTGGGGACCACAGGAGGGACGGTGGGAGCCATAGATGGCTCATGGGGGGATCCGCAATGAGAGCCCCCGCCCCGGGCCGGGCAGGGATGTCAGTGGCAGGTCCTTCCCCCCCTCCAGGTCTGCTCTGTCCCATGGGGTCATGGGTGCGGGAACGGGGCTTCCCCAGAGCCCCTGCTGGCAGGGAGGGAACAGCATCAGCGAGGTCAAGGACAGAGTGGGGGGGGGCGCTGGCGGCCGGCAGATACCCTGCATCTGCCCGGGAGGGGCTGGCAGCGAGCCCGCTGGGGAGGAGGCCGGCTGCGTGCCCGGGAGGGAAGGAGGGAAGGAAAGGAGGGAGAGGGGTGGAAAGGGGAAGGGAGGGGTGCGGCTGGGGCCAGCGGGCTGGGGCTGTCAGCATGATGGGCTAGATCCTGGCTAGGATGGGCTAGATCTCCAGCATGAGGGCTGGAGAGCTAGAGAGATGGACGTAAGAGATGTTGCAAGGAAGGGATGGAGAGATGGGAGATGCGAGGGGCGAGGGACAGGGAGATCGAGGGATGGAGAGACTGGGAATGGAGAGATGGGGGATGGAAGAATGGATGGAGGGATGGAGAGATGGGGAAAGATGGGAGAGATGGAGGGATGGGGGATGGGGCATGGAGGGATGGGGGATGGAGGGATGGAGGGATGGGGGGATGGAGGGATGAGGGATGGAGGGATGGGGGGATGGAGGGATGGAGGGATGAGGGGATGGGGAGATGGGGGATGGAGGGATGGGGGATGGGGCATGGAGGGATGGGGGATGGAGGGATGGAGGGATGGAGGGATGGGGGATGGAGGGATGGGGATGGGGTATGGAGGGATGCGGGATGGAGGGATGGAGGGATGGGGGGATGGAGGGATGAGGGATGGGGGATGGAGGGATGGAGGGATGGGGGGATGGAGGGATGAGGGATGGGGGATGGAGGGATGGGGGATGGGGCATGGAGGGATGGGGGGATGGAGGGATGAGGGATGGAGGGATGGAGGGATGGGGGGATGGGGAGATGGGGAAAGATGGGAGAGATGGAGGGATGGGGATGGGGCATGGAGGGATGGGGGATGGAGGGATGAGGGATGGAGGGATGGAGGGATGGGGGGATGGGGAGATGGGGGATGGAGGGATGGGGATGGGGTATGGAGGGATGCGGGATGGAGGGATGGAGGGATGGAGGGATGAGGGATGGGGGATGGAGGGATGGGGGATGGGGGGATGAGGGATGGAGGGATGGGGGGATGGAGGGATGGAGGGATGGGGGGATGGGGAGATGGGGGATGGGACATGGAGGGATGGGGGATGGAGGGATGGAGGGATGGGGGGATGGAGGGATGGGGGATGGAGGGATGGGGATGGGGTATGGAGGGATGCGGGATGGAGGGATGGAGGGATGGGGGGATGGAGGGATGAGGGATGGGGGATGGAGGGATGGGGGATGGAGGGATGGGGGATGGAGGGATGGGGGATGGGGCATGGAGGGATGGGGATGGGGTATGGAGGGATGCGGGATGGAGGGATGGGGGGATGGAGGGATGAGGGATGGGGGATGGAGGGATGGGGGGATGGAGGGATGGAGGGATGGGGAGATGGGGGATGGAGGGATGGGGGATGGGGCATGGAGGGATGAGGATGGGGTATGGAGGGATGCGGGATGGAGGGATGGAGGGATGGGGGGATGGAGGGATGAGGGATGGGGGATGGAGGGATGGGGGATGGGGGGACGGAGGGATGGAGCGTGCCGCTGGCCCTGGGCGTGGCGCGCCCACCAGGCTGGCTGGAGGCGGCTGGGAGACCTGGGTCCAGCGGGTGGAGCCGCTGCGCCATCGCCTTCCCAGGCCCCAAGCGCCCAGGGCGCGCCCACCCCACAGAGCAGGGGCCGCCGCCTCCTCCCCGGAGCCCACGTGGGCTGCGCGGTGCGGGGTGCGGGCGGGGTGCAGAGGTGCAGGATGCGGGCGGGGTGCGGGGTGTGGGCGGGGTGCGGGCGGGGTGCAGGATGCGGGCGGGGTGCAGGGTGCGGGCGGGGTGCGTGGTGCGGGCGGGGTGCAGGCGGGGTGCAGGGTGCGGGCGGTGTGCAGGGGCGCTGCGGGCGGGGCGCGGCCAGGCCTCCTCGGCGCCAGGGGCTGCAGACCCCGACCCGATGTGGGGCACGCCCCCCGCCCCCGGGGTCCCCCTCCCCCTCACGCGGGGGCGGGGCGGGCGCGGCGTGGAAACGGGGTGACGCCCGGGGCGGGGGGCTGCAGGGGGGTGTCGCGGGCTGGGCGTCGCCCCCGCGCACCTGTACCCACCTGCTGGGCGCTCGGACCCGGGCCGGGCAGTGTCGGCGGCCGCATCCCCGCGCCGCATCCCCCGCCTCCAGCAGCACGCGGGGCCGAGCACACGCGCGGGCAGGGCTGGGGGCGGCGCCCAGGGGGCGGCCCGGGCAGGTGCGGGGTCCGAGCAGGTGCGGACACCCGGGACGCGGGGACACCGGCCGGCGCCGCCCACGCTCCCGCTGCAGCGCCCGCGCCCCGCCCCGCCCCGCCCCCGGGGAGCTCTGCGATTGGCCCGCCCGCCTGCCAATCACGGCGGGCCCGCCCCCGCCCCCCCGCCCCCCGCCCGGCCCGGGCCGCCGCCGAGCGTGCGCACTGGGGTCCGGCCGGGCCCAGGGGTCCCCAGGCTGAGCCCCCCGGCCGGGTGCGTCGCCCCTGCAGCTCCCGGGGACCCCGTTCGGCCGGCCCTCCCTGGGGGTGCCCCTGCCGCCCCCGCCCCACCCTTCGTGCTCTGATGCAGAGCTGGGGGTCAGAGGTTAAAGGGCACGGGAAGGTGACCCGCTAATGACGGGGGCGGGGTGGGCTCCTGAGCCCCGGGGCTGCCCCTCACCTCCCCTCCCCTCCCCCAGGACCCCCGCGCTCTCCCACCCAAGGGACCCCCGGCTGGGGGCCAGGGGGCAGGGGGAGGCAGGGAGGGGCGTGCCGCCGGCTCTCCGCTTGCACGCGCGGCGCCCGCACCTGCCTCCATGGCGCTCACACCCGGGGCAGGTGCCACTCGTGCTGGGGTCCCGCGGCGGACCGTAGTGCCAGGGACTGAGCTCGGCCTGGGGAGCACTCCGCGCTGCGGGCCTCGGACCCCGGGCTGGGGGGGGGGGTGGGCCCGGCGGAGACTGCTGGGTGCGGGGCTCAGGGACCGGGCACTGTGACCGCGTGGGAACCGGGGCTCCGCACCCTGCAGCCCGGCCGAGTGGCA
Source organism: Erinaceus europaeus (assembly GCF_950295315.1). Classification (NCBI taxonomy): domain Eukaryota; kingdom Metazoa; phylum Chordata; class Mammalia; order Eulipotyphla; family Erinaceidae; genus Erinaceus; species Erinaceus europaeus. The sequence continues at coordinate 183,682,762 of NC_080164.1, read as the reverse complement.
CCGGGACCGGGACACAGCTCCCCTGGTACCAGTACCGGGGGCACCTGGCTGTGTGCAAAGCCCCGGGTGGGGCCCCCAGCTCCACAGGAGCGGACCAAGAGCACCGCAGCAGGGGCAGATCCTCAGGTGGTGGAGAAGTCTGTCTGTCTACCCACATCTACATACCTCTAGGAGACTGTATTGTTATTATTACATCTTATTTACTGACTAGTGAGAAAGACAGAGACCCGGGCGTCACTCTGGTACACGTGCTGCCGGGGGTTGAACTCGGGACCTCATGCTTGAGAGTCCAGTGCTTTATCCACTGGGCCCTCTCCCGGACCACACTATTATTTTATTTTTACCAGAGGCCTGTTCCCCTCGGGCTTCTAGTGAGGCAGGGGAGATTGAACCTGGGACTCCGCAGCTTCAGTCATGAGAGGTTTTTGTTTGTTTGTTTGTTTGTTTGTTTTGCGTGACCATTATGCGGTCTCCCCAGCCTCCATATGAAACCTGAAAAAATAGTCATGAGTTGGCCTGAGACTAGTGGAATCACACCTGTGCAAGACCCCAGCACAGGAAAAAAAGGAGGAAAGGGAGAGGGAAGGAAGGAAGGAAGGAAGGAAGGAAGGGAGAGGGGAGGAAGGAAGGAAGGAAGGAAGGAAGGAAGGAAGGGAGAGGGGAGGAAGGAAGGAAGGGAGGGAGGGAGAGGGGAGGAAGGAAGGAAGGAAGGAAGGGAGAGGGGAGGAAGGAAGGAAGGAAGGAAGGGAGGGAGAGGGGAGGAAGGGGGAGTGAGTCAGGCCGTTGTTCTACTCACTACCTCTGATCCCTGCTGCGGGCTTGCTGGGAGAGCCGGCAGAGGTACTGAGCCCACAGCACCCTGCATGAGTCTGTCTGCGTCTGGCTCCTGTGGTTTCTTCTGGCTCTGCCTGAGCGCTCTGAGGCTGGAGGGTCCTTCCTTGAGGAAGCCCACTCCAAGAGCTGGTGAGCGGAAAAGGCATGGGTCTGGGCTGGCCCTTCCCAAGAACAGTTCCTGAGCCCCGGGTGAGTGCAGGGCTGGTGGGCATGTTGGGAAAGGGGTTGGGGGAGTGGCATCTGCCGTGGGCCCCTGGAAGCAGCCCCCAGCATCTCGTGGCCGGCAGGAGAAATAGAAGAGCCCAAACCCTCTTGACGGAGGAGCCCAGAACATGCCCCGATGGCCCCGGGAGGTACTGCAAGGACTTCCTTCAAGGAAGCCCAGAGGGGCTCCCTAGAGGAGGTGGCATTTGAGCTGAGGCTAGACAAGCAGGGAGGAAGTACACCTTCCAGGCAGAGCACAGCCTGTGCTGAGGACCCCAGAGACCAAGCCTGGGAAAATGGTGTGCAGCCTGGTGTCACAAGGTTGGGGTCCCAGCAAGGACAGAAACCGGAAAGACCCTCGGGGGGAGGGGGCAGTGACCCGGTTTGGGGCAGGGGGCAGCCCCACTGGAGCACGCTGGCGGGCTCCGGCGTGTGCTTGGAAGCCGGGCAGGAAGGTGGAGGCCAGAGGCCATGAGATGGTCAAGCTGAGGGAGGGAGGCTGAGGGTCAGAAGCAGGACAGTCAGAGCCACGGCCCCCAAGGGACAGGTCAGGGCCCTAAAGGACACCCCCAGCCTCTCCCGACGGGTGGCTCCCACTCCTCCCTCCCGAGCTTTGCTGGTGGCCACAGCGGGTGGTGCCACTCCTCTGGAAAGCAGTGTGTCTGTTCTTGGAAAGTCACAAGTGATGGCAGGATCCACTCCCAGGTGGAAAACCAAAGAGCCGAGGGAACCGTCCACGCAGAGACGTCTGTGCCAGTGCCCCAGAAGCTGGACACCACTGAAAGCTGGACACGGCCCAGATGGCCGTGACTGTCAGTGGCCGAGCCAGGTGGGTCCAGCCGCTCCACATGGCCATGGTGAGCCGTGAACGTCCTGTGCTGGTGCCATGCCCAAAAGCAGTGTGGGACCTGGGGCGGGCAGGCAGGAGAGAGAGATGGAGAAAGAACCAGACATCATTCTGGTCCACGGGCTGCCGGAGATTGAACTCAGGACCTCAAGCTTCATCCACTGTGCCACCTCCCGACCACTCCCGCCGCCTGCCTCTCCCCAGTGCTCCATCTCCCAGATTTCGCCGGGGCACAGGGAGGATGTGCCTGGGGCAGGCGGCCCGGAGAGCAGGGGGTCTCCTCCCGCTTCTCTCCCTCTGAGGTGACCCCAGCTCTGCCGTCTGCCACCTGAGGGTGGCTCCCCTGCGTCGTGCTCAGTTTTCCGCACAGACCCCAGTGGACCTCTCAACTCTGTCTGCACGTTCTCTCCACCCCTTGAACTCCCTCTCTCTCCGCCCACCACTACCTCTCTGTCTGTCTTGGGTGTCCATTATTGCTACTGGCCGGACTGTAACCAGCTGCCACACGTCTCTCTCTAGGGCCTCACTGAGTAGACAGTCGACGGGATCAAGGCTGCCACGTGGGATTGGCCCCTGCGTCAGAGGACTCGGTGGGAGAAAGCAAAGGCTGCTGCTAGGGTTATCCCGGGGCTCAGGAATGGCAGACAGACACACCGCCATCTTTCCTACTTCTTTTTTTTTTTTTTTTTTTTTTTGCCTCCAGGGTTCCTGCTGGGGCTCAGTGCCTGCACTACCAACTCACTGCTCCTGGAGGCTGTTTTTTCCCTTCTGTTGCCGCTGTTCTTTATAGTTGCTGTTGTAGTTATTATTGTTTTTGTCATTGCTGTCGTTGTTGGATAGGGCAGAGAGAAATGGAGAGAGGAGGGGAAGACAGAGAGAAGAGACAGACACCTGCAGACCTGCTTCACCGCCTGTGAAGCGACTCCCCTGCAGGTGGGGAGCTGGGGGCTCGAACCAGCTCCTTGCTTCGTGCCCCGTGCGCTTAACCCGCTGCGCTACCGCCCAGCCCCCTCTTTCCTACTTCTTTCTTTCTTTTCTTTTTATTTTATTTAACAGGACAGAGATAAACTTAGGGACTGGGTGGTGGCGCACCTGGTTGAGCTCATATGTTACAATGAACAAGGACCTGGGTTCAAGCCCCCAGTCCCCACCTGCAGGGGGCAAGCTTTGCAAGTGGTGAAGCAGGGCTGCAGGTGTCTGTCTCTCTCCCTCACTACTACCCCCTTTTCCTCTTGATTTCTAGCTGTCTCCAGCCAATAACTAAATAAAGATAATAACAAATTTTTTAAACAAAGAAACTGAGAGGGGAAGGGGAGATAGAGAGGGAGAGAGACAGAGAGACACCTGCAGCCCTGCTTCACTGCTCATGAAGCTTGCCCCTAGAGGTGGGGAGGAGGGACTCAAACCCGGGTCTCTGTGCCCTGTAATGTGTGCACTCAGCCTGCTGCACACTGCCTGGGCCCAGGAGGCAGCTCAAAAGTGGGGGGGGGCTGGGGTGCAAAGCAGAGGCCTCTCATTGGTGAGGTCATGAGTTCGAACCTCATATCAGAAATAGCTCGTGGGAATGGTCGTACTGCTGTCTTCCAGAACTCCTGTTTCCCTTCTCCGTTGGTCTGTTTCTAAGACCTTCTGTTTTGATCATCACATTAGGCTGCATTGGATCGACCTTCTCGTGGGGCATCCCGTGAGTACCCATTCATTGGGGAAGCTGATGATCCTTCCTAGCAGACTGAATCCACATGGATCCCAGTCACTTTCAAAGCCAGCAACAAGCAGCTCCTGACAGCTGTCAACCTGACGCTGTTGACTGGCTACGGAAGAAGGGCAAACGCTGGAAGAAGAAGAATCACATTAGGTTTGCTTGTATTGTTTAACTTTGTAGTCTATGTACATAATCATTGTTTCCATTGGTTTAATCCCCACTGGTTCCCACTCTTTTTCCTTCTCCCCACCCCCTATCCTACGTACTTCCTCTTCCTGACACTTGCGCCTCAGGAGATATATATAGGACAGGATTGTGATTAGGGAGAGCTAGCTTGCAGTGCATTCCTCATCAATAAAGACTGAACTGCGTTCTCAGCTCAGCCATGAGTCCCTGGTCGTCTCTCTCCCTCCTGCGAAGCTAGCCCGGCAATTCTCCATTGCTTCTCTGCTTTGTCTTTCTGGCGTTTGCTTCTCTGAGGTGTCTGTGTGTAAACTACGCACACACGACGCTTTGTTGTTTTTCTGTCCTGGGAGCGGTGAGGGTGTGTTTGGTGCAACAGGCTCTACAGACAGGGCTGGGGAGGCAGCATGGGGGCTCTGCGCAAGGCTCTCCTGCCTGAGGCTCTGAGACCCCAGGTTCAATTCCCAGCACCACCATCAGCCAGAGCTTAATGGTGCCCTGGATTGAAAAAAAACAGGGCCAGGTGGTAGCGCAGCGGGTTAAGTGCAGGTGGCGCAAAGCGCCAGGACCGGCGTCAGGATCCCGGCTTGAGCCCCCGGCTCCCCACCTGCAGGGGAGTCGCTTCACAGGCAGTGAAGCAGGTCTGCAGGTGTCTGTCTTTCTCTCCCCCTCTCTGTCTTCCCCTCCTCTCTCCATTTCTCTCTGTCCTCTCCAACAACGACGACATTAACAACAACAATACAATAACAACAACAATAAAATGGAAAAAAATGGCCTCCAGGAGCAGTGGATTCATAGTGCCGGCACCGCTTTGAACTGTTCTCTGTCCAGCTTGTCCCCAGCATTTGTCCTGCTCCACAGCCTGTCACCTGCCTGACGTCCTGGGCTGCCCCTCAGCCCTCTCCTCTAGGTAAACAACTTGTCCCTTCACACAGTCTAACCTGTCATCCAACCCGCCAGCCAGATTTCCACATTAATGATTAAGTTTGTCCTGCAACATTTTGACAAACCCTTTTGGGGCTTTCTCTTATTCTTATGAGTGGTTTCGCTGGTGTTTACAAGATCACAGGACTGGAGTTCCATACCCCGCCACCATGCTGGGCTCTTTAAAAATTTTTTAAATATTTTTATAGTTATTTATTTCCTTTTGTTGCACATGTTTTTTTGTATTTATTTCTTTATTTTCCCTTTTGCTGACCTTGTTTTTCTTTTTTATTGTTGTTGCAGTTATTATTGTTGTTGTTATTGATGTTGTCATTGTTGGATAGGACAGAGAGAAATGGAGAGAGGAGAAAGCCAGGGGGAGATAAAGACAGACACCTGCAGACCTGCTTCACTGCCTGTGAAGCAACTCCCCTGCAGGTGGGGAGCCGGGGGCTTGAACCGGGATCATTACGCCGGTCCTTGTGTTTTGTGCCACCTGTGCTTAACCCGCTGCGCTGCCACCTGACTCCCCCCAAAAAAATCTTTTTTTTTGTCATTTTGCTTAATGTTGCTTTTGCTCTTGGAACTTTTTTAAAAAAAATTAACTATCTTTATTTATTTATTGAATAGAGACAGCCAGAAATCGAGGGTGAAAGGGGAGGGAGAGAGACAGAGAGACACCTGCAGCCCTGCTCCACCACTCTTGAAGTTTCTCCCCTGCAGCTGGGGAGCGGGGGCTTGAACCCAGGTCCTTGTACATTGTGACATGTGCGCTCAACCAGGGCCACCACTGCCCAGCCCTGCTCTTGGGACTTTTTTTCCTCTTTACACTCTTTGACATTTGGTCCCCTAAACAGCCTGTGACTGTTTAGTCTGTGAGTGACCCGTCCTCCCTCAGACCTGCCTGAGGGCTAGGGTGGTCGTGGTTCTGAAGACACTCACCTCTTGCTTTTGCCTTTGGTCTATTTATTTATTTATTCCCTTTTATTGCCTTTGTTTTATTTGTTTTATTGTTGTAGTTATTATTGTTGTCATTCTTATTGGATGAGACAGAGAGAAATGGAGAGAGGAGGGGAAGACAGAGAGGGGGAGAGAAGGACAGACACCTGCAGACCTGCTTCACCGCCTGGGAAGCGACTCCCCTGCAGGTGGGGAGCCGGGGGCTCGAACCGGGATTCTTAGACCGGTCCTTGTGCTGTGCGCCACGTGCGCTTAACCCGCTGCGCCACCGCCCGACTCCCCTTTGGTCCTTTCTATCATGAGTTCATATTTTACTTACATGGTGATGGGCTAAAAGATGCTTTTGGGGGGGAACCGGGCGGTGGCGCTTGGCTCAGCACACACATTACCATGTGCAGGGACCTGGGATCGAGCCCCCACTCCCCACCTGCAGGGGGGAAGCTTCTGGAGCAGAGAAGTGCTGCCGGAGTCTCCATCTCTCTCCCTCTCTATCTCTCCTTCCTCTCTCAGATTCTCTCTGTCCTGTCAGATAAACAGAAATGGCTGCCAGGAGCAGTGGACGCGCTGTGCAGGCACGGCGATGACCCTGGAGGCCGGGCAGGGAGGGCGGCTCAGCGGGAGGCCGTGTGCCACGCACCCTCCTGAGTCTGATCCCCTCCCGGGCGGGCGCTGCAGGAGCGTGTGGGAGCAGGGCCGCGGTGCGCCTGGCGGAGTGCAGAGAGTGCAAGGCACAAGGACCCGGGTTCAAACACAAGTCCCCACCTGCGGAGGGGGGAGCTCAAGGAGTGGTGAAGCAGGTGTGCTGGCCTCTCCCTCCCTCTCTCTCTCCCTCTCTCTATGTCTCTCTCTATCTCTCTCCTTCTCTATCTTTCTCTCCCTCTCTCCCTCTTCCTCTTCCCCTCTCTCTCCCTCTCTCTCTCTCTCCTCCCTCTCTCTCTCTCTTTCCCTTTCTCTCCCTCTCTCTCTTTTTCTCTTTCCCTCTCTCTCTCCCTCTCCCTCTCTCTTCCTCTCCCTCTCCCTCTTTCTCTCCCTCTCTTTCTCTCTCCCCCTCTCCCTCTCTCTCTCTCCCCCTCTCTTTCTCCCTCTCTCCCTCTTTCTCTCTTTCCCTCTCTCTCCCTCTCCCTCTCTCTCTCCCTCTCTCTTTCTCTCCCTCTCCCTCTCTCTTTCTCTCTTTCCCCCTCTCCCTCTCTCTCTTTTTCTCTTTCCCTCTCTCTCCCTCTTTCTCCCTCTCCCTCTCTCCCTATCTTTCTCTCCCTCTCTCTGTGTCTCTCTCTATCTCTCTCCCTCTCTATCTTTCTCTCTCCCTCTTTCTCTCTCTCCCTCTCTTTCTCTCTTTCCCTCTCTCTCTCCCTCTCTCTCCCTCTCCCTCTCTCTCTCTTACTCTCTTTCCCTCTCTTTCTCTCTCTCCCTCTCCCTCTCTCTTTTTCTCTTTCCCTCTCTCTCCCTCTTTCTCCCTCTCCCTCTCTCCCTCTCTTTCTCTCTCTCCCTATCTTTCTCTCTCTCTCTCTTTCTCTCTCTCCCTCTCTCTCTCTTTTCTCTTTCCCTCTCTCTCTCCCCCTCCCTTTCTCTCCCTCTCTCTCTCTCCCTTTCTCTCTCTCTCTCCCTCTCTCTCTCTGCTTCCCCCTTCCTCTCAATTTCTCTCTGCCTCCATCCTAAATAAACCATAGAGCAGTAAGAACAGAGAAACAGGGTGGGACCTGATTTAGCATCTCTCTCTCCCCCTTCCCCCATCCTCCCATCCCCCTCCCCCCCCCTGTCCACATATCCCTCTGTCCCTCTGTCCCTCCCTCTCTCAGAAAAACTGTAGAATGCGACTTGGCAGCTGCAGAGATGCTGCAGTGCAGAGAGCGAGGCCTGAGCGCGGCTCCCCAAGGCTGTCTTTGTGCCGGGATGCCAGCTTCTTCTGTGTACCTGCCCATCTGAGCCGAGTCGGAGGAGTGGGTGTTACGCACGCAGGGGGCAGAGAAGCTCTGAGCATCGCCGTCCCCTGGCGACAGTTTCTCCAGAAAGACTATTTATTTCCCTTTTTTAAAAAAATTTATTTCTTTATTGGGGAATTAATGTTTTACATTCAACAGTAAATACAATAGTTTGTACATGCATAACATTCCCCAGTTTCCCATTTAACAATACAACCCCCACTATGTCATTTATCATCCTTCACGGACCTGTATTCTCCCCACCCACCCACCCCAGAGTCTTTTACTTTGGTGCGATATGCCAATTCCATTTCAGGTTCTACTTGTGTTTTCGTTTCTGATCTTGTTTTTCAACTTCTGCCTGAGAGTGAGATCATCCCATATTCATCCTTCTGTTTCTGACTTATTTCACTCAACATGGTTTTTTCAAGGTCCATCCAAGATCAGCTGAAAACAGTGAAGTCACCATTTTTTACAGCTGAGTAGTTTTCCATTGTGTATATAGACCACAACTTGCTCAGCCACTCATCTGTTGTTGGACACCTGGGTTGCTTCCAGGTTTTGGCTATTACAAATTGTGCTGCCAAGAACATATGTGTACACAGATCTTTTTGGATGGGTGTGTTGGGTTCCTTAGGATATATCCCCAGGAGGGGAATTGCAGGGTCATAAGGTAGGTCCATTTCTAGCCTTCTGAGAGTTCTCCAGACTGTTCTCCACAGAGGTTGGACCAATTGACATTCCCACCAGCAGTGCAGGAGGGTTCCTTTGACCCCACACCCTCTCCAGCATTTGCTGCTGTTACCTTTTCTGATGTATGACATTCTCACAGGAGTGAAGTGATATCTCATTGTTGTCTTGATTTGCATTTCTCTGACAATCAGAGACTTGGAGCATTTTTTCATGTGTTTCTCAGCCTTTTGGATCTCTTCTGTGGTGAATATTCTGTCCAAGTCCTCCCCCCATTTTTGGATGGGGTTATTTGTTGTCTTGTTGTTGAGTCTAGCAAGCTCTTTATATATGTTGGTTATTAAACTCTTATCTGATGTGTGGCATGTAAAGATCTCCCATTCTGTGAGGGGTCTCTTGGTTTGGGTAGTGGTTTCTTTTGCTGTAAAGAAGCTTTTTAATTTGATGTAGTCCCATAGGTTTATACTTTCCTTAGTCTTCTTTGTAATTGGATTCGTTTCATTGAAAATGTCTTTAAAATTTATGCGGAAAAGAGTTCTGCCAATATTTTCCTCTTAGTATTTGATAGTTTGTGATCTAACATCCAAGTCCTTGATCCACTTGGAATTTACTTTTGTATTTGGTGAAATACAGTGATTCAGTTTCATTCTTCTGCATGTTTCAACCCATTATTTCCAACACCATTTGTTGAAGAGACTCTGCTTTCCCCATGTAATAGTCTGGGCCCCTTTGCCAAAGATTAGATGTCCATAGGTGTGGGGCCTCATTTCTGGGCTCTCAATTCTATTCCACTGGTCAGTGTGTCTATTCATGTTCCAGTACCAAGCAGTTTTGATGACAATGACCCTATAATACAGTTTGAGTTCTGTTCTTTTTTTCTCAAGATTGTTTTGGCAATTCTAGGTCTTTTCTGGTTCTAGATAAACATTTGTAGCATTTTTTCTATTCTCCTAAAAAATGTGCTTGGGATCTTGGTGGGGATAGCATTAAATTTGTAGATGGCTCTGGGTAGTATATTCATTTTGATGATGTTAATTCTTCCAACCCATGAACATGGAATATCTTTCCACTTCTTTGTGTCTTTTTCAGTTTCTTTGAGTAGTGACTCATAATTTTCAGTATACAAGTCTTTCACTTTCTTGGTTAGATTTACTCCTAGATATTTAATTGTTTTTGTTGCTATAGTAAAAGGAATTGATTTCTGGATTTCAATTTCTTCTAACTTAGTGTTTGCATAGAGGAATGCCACTGTATTTATATCCCTTTTAATGTTTCCAGCCAGATGGGGGACTGTTCAGTGGTGCCCTCACCAGGCTCCTGGTGCTGGCACCCGTGGTGGGAAAGGCTGACTGGGGCCTGGCGGGAAAGGCTGACTGGGGCCTGGGCCGAGAGCCCCTTTTCCTGATGACTGGGGTCCTTGGTGCCCCCCATCGTCCTGGGTGTTGGGTGAGGGGCTCTCGGCTGCTGGAAATAGATCATCTCTGTCTCCTGACAAGTTCCCCAGCCCAGGGGCCTCCCAGGAGCCGTGCCCTTTCCTTTCCAGGTCTCCGTCTCTCAGTCACCCCCTGCCCTGTGCTCTCGGAGTCAGACAGAATCCTCCCTGTGCCTGAGGGGGACATGTCGGTGTTCGGCCATCCTGAGGGCACCTCTGTTCTCTTCCTGAGCCTAACAGCTGCTCTGTTGGCCTCTCCCATATGACTTCCACTCACTTTCTGTCCCGGTCCTCTGGCTTCCAATACCCTTCTCCTTCATGATTTATTTATTTGTTTTTATTTTATTCATCTATTTTGGGTAGAGACAGGAATTGAGACAGAAGAGGGGATAGAGAGAAAGAGAGACACCTCTAGCCATGCTTTACCCCTCGTGAAGCTTCCACCCTGCAGGTGGGAACTGGAGACTTGAACCCGGGTCCTTGTGTGCACTCAGCCAGGTGCGCTGCCACCCAGGGCCCCTGCTATTGTTATTTAACTGAAGCCCTCGCAGCTCTGGGTTGTGATGGTATTGAACCTGGGACCTCAGAGCTTCAGGCACCTTATGCTTCTCTCCAGCCTCCTCGTTTATGATTTTCTTAGTTGTGATTTTTTAAAATTTATTTATTTATTATGTAATCCCCCCTTTTGTTGCTCTTGTTGCTTATTGTCGTTGTTGTTATTGATGTTGTCGTTGTTGGAGAGGACGAGAGACATGGAGAGAGGAGGGGAAGACAGAGAAGGGGAGAGAAAGACAGACACCTGCAGACCTGCTTCACCGCCTGTGAAGTGACCCCCCTGCAGGTGGGGAGCTGGGGACTCAAACCAGGAGGATCCTCACATAGGTCTTTGCGCTTTGCGCCACCTGCGCTTAACCCGCTGCGCCACCGCCCGACTCCCAGCTTGTGCTTTTTTTTTCTTAAGGAACATTCTCCTTTTTATATATTTTATTTATCTATGGATTTACTTATTGGAGACCAAGACAAATTGAGAGAGATGGGGGAGACCGAGAGAGGGAGAGAGACCAAGAGATAGCTGCAGCCCAGCTTCACCACTTGTAAAGCCTCCCCCTGCAGGCGGGGAGCCGGGGCTCGAACCCGGGTCCTTGCTCACCGTGACGTGTGGGCCCTGCTAGACGCTCCACCACCCGGCCCCCTCTGGGAATGTTTCCTTTTTGCAAGGACGTGAGCTCCATGTGTCTTTGCTACGTTTAACAGCTCTGCGCTGGGCCTGAGTGGGTGGGGGGCTTCCCTCGGGCCCCAGCACCCGCCTGTCACCCAGCACGCTCCCCTGGCCACAGGGGTGGAACCTCGGACGCCCGGGCCCCTCTCCTGCCCTGCAGCCCCGGCCCGGTGCTCAGCGCCCCTGACCTTCACGGCCTCTCGGTTCGCCTCAGACGCCCCTGCAACACTGGCTCCACTCACTCGACTCCAGGAGGGCAGGCCAGACCCTCGCTGGCACAGGCAGTGCCAGGGACCAAGCCCTGGAGCCCATGCTTGCCTGTCCGGTGCTCTGCCCACTTCTCTACCTCCCCAGCCGCCACTGGCATCCGTCCTGGTGCTGGGTGTGCTGACGCCAGCGCTTAGCAAGAGATAAGGAGAAGGAGAGGGTCTGGCTGCAGAGACGCTCCGGGCGGTGCCCAGCCCTCGCCACCCGCAGAAGGCCTCAGCCGTCCCAGCCAACATTTGCCGGGTGCTGCCTGCATGCTGCTTCTTCTTCGACATTTTGTTTCTGTTATGAAAGAGAGATACATTTGAAGCAGAGAGATGCAGAAAGAAAGACCAGAGCCGCCCTCAGCTCTGGCTGGTGGTGGTGCTGGCGGCTGAGCCTGGGACCTTGGAGCTTCAGGCAGGAGAGTCTCTGCAGAACTGCCATGCTGTCTGCCTGCATTATTATGATGATGATGATCATTGCTAATTATTTTGCCAACACCTCTGCTCAGCTCTGGCTGGTGGTGGTGCTGGGGATTGAACCTAGGACCCCAGAGCTTCGATTTCTGTTTCTAACCAATGAATGAACGAATGAATGAATGAATGGATACATATTTTTATTAAGAGCTTTCAGAAATGAAAGTGAAGGTAGGAAGGCTCTGGGCTTGTCACTGCCGTTGAATCGCTCGGGTCACCGGCAATGGCGACAGCAAGAGGCAGGGTTCTGAAGACGCTGAAGCTTTGGGAGCTCTCCGTGGTGCTGAGAGGCTGCCGGCTCCAGGGAGAGGTCAGCACAGTCGCCCAGTGGCCTCTGCAGCCCTACTAGGTGACCGGCACCTGGCCAGGGACCACAGCACACGGGGAAGGGCATATGGTGAGCTCCACTTTTATTTTATTTTACTATTTTTATTTATTTATTAGGACAGAAAGAAATTGAGAGGGGATGGGGAGATGGGGGGTGGCAGGCTGTAGCACATCTGGTTAAGTGCTCACATTACAGAGCACAAGGACCTGGGTTCAAGCTCCCGGTCCCCACCTGCAGGGGAAAAGCTTCACGAGTGGTGAGGCAGGGCTGCAGGTGTCTCTCTGTCTCTCTCCCTCTTTATCTCCTCAATTTCTCTCTATCTCTATTCAATAAGAAGTAAATAAATAAAAATATTTTTGTCTTTTTTTTTTTTGCCTCCGGGGTTATCACTGGGGCTCGGCACTGGGGCTCGGTGCCTGCGCTAGGAACCCACTGCGTTTGGAGGACATTTTTTTTCTTTTTGTTACCCTTGTTGTTTATCATTGTTGTTGCTGTTGCTGTCATTGTTGTTGGATAGGACAGAGAGAAGTCAAGAGAGGAAGGAAGACAGAGAAGGGGAGAGAAAGATAGACAGACACCTGCAGACCTGCTTCACCACGTATAAAGCGACCCCCCCCTGCAGGTGGGGACCTGGGGACTCGAACCCAGGTCCTTGTATTTGGTAATATGTGTCTAACTGGGTGCATCACTGCCCAGCCCCCCTTTTTTTATCATCAACAAAAAGCCGTTATACAAGCAATTTTTGCATTATTTCAAGTGTCTCTTTTACTGGTAGTTTTTATGTTTCAAAAATCATTGCTATGGGGGGTGTTCAGGTCCTGGAACTGGGTGGGGGCCTGGTTGGGGGCTACCCGCACTCTATTGCCAGCTGAAAACCACTAACCCACCAGCAAAGGGGGGAGAATGGGAGAGCAGGGCCATAGGGAAATGGGCAGACGTATGTAAATGTGAATAGTTATAAAATAACAGTCAGCCTCCCTGTGACCTGGGAGAACCACTGCCGTTCCCAGTGGAGGGGATGGGGACACAGAGCTCCGGTGGGGGAACGGGGTGGGACTACACCTCTGTTATCTCATAATTTTGTAAATCAATATTAAATCACTAAGAAAAAACAATGTCCATAAAAAATTGCTGCTAAAATGCGATTAATACTGAAGAATGTTATGGGTAATATCATTTTCTCCCCCTTTTTCTTCCTCACCACTCCTGTCACAAAAGGCGTGTGTCCCCATCCCACCCCCACCCCCATTGATAACCTCTCTAGTTCTCCCTCAGTCTTAGAAATAGGCTGATAACTTGTTTTTCATATTCGTATACTCAATTCTCTATGTTCCGCACGTGAGTGACACCGTCCTGTAGCTGCCCTTCCCCTCCTGACTGCCTTCACTGAGCACCGTCTCTAATCCCACCCACTTTATCCCAAAGGACACAATAGCATCCCTTTTTATTGCTGCGCACTACTCCACTGAGTGTATGTCTCATAACATTTTATCCAGTCGTCTGTCAAAGGGCATTTTGGTTGTTTCCAGGTTTTTGCTCTTGTGAATAAAGCCGCTATGAACATGGGTGCGATGGACCGCTCCAGCGGAAGAGCATCAGGAAGGATCAGGGAACTCGGAAGGCGACCACCAGGTGGGTCAGGAGTCGGCACAGGGAGAACAGAAGACACCACACTCTGTTGGGGGGGAATCTGAGCTCCATTTTTATTCAGCCGGTGAGAACTTATATATCTTTCAGCCTTACATAAACAATATCTGGAACAGAAAGTAAAGCTCATTTCTTGATTAGACGGCCTTGCGGTTTTACACAGAAATGTCATACTTCATGGGGTGATGCATTTCTGAGTAACAGGCTTAGCAGATAGTATTTTACGTAGAGTTTTAACATATTTCATAAGAGGAGGTGAGTAAGTATTATTAAGAATTTTTCCTAAAACTTTATGTATTTGGTGACCCATAACTTTGTCCACCTCATTTCCTGTTCATCTGTATCTAATCTGGGAACTGGGGCTGTTTGTCCCGATTACACGGCATCATTACCATGTACATAATGAAAACAATCATCAGAGTTTCCAATTTAGATCTGCTCAGGATGCCAAGACCCACTCCCAGAATTCTTCTTCCTTGAAGAGAGTTTCCCTGGGTGCCGACCCTGTCAGACCCCTCATTCTGGAGTTGAGTGGGGCGTGGCACATGGGGATGCCTGTGTCCCTTCAAATAAGTGTGATGACATCTTTTGGGGTAAATGCCTAGGAGTGGACTTGCTGGGTCCTATGGCATTTCCGTGTGTATGTGTTTAAGGATTCTCCATCCTGTTCTCCAGAGTGGCTGCCCCAGTTGGCACTCCCACCAGCAGTGGAGTAGTGTTGGTCTGCTTCTGAATTCTGCTTCTAAGACCTTCTGTTTTGAGCATCACATTAGGTTCTCTTGTCTTACTTACAATGTGGTCTATTTACACAATCACTGTTTTACCTGGGTCCCGCCCTGCCTGCAGGGTATCGGCTTAATCCCCACTGGTTAGATGGAAGCTTTCTAGGTTCTGTTCCCACTCTTTTTTTTTTTTGCTCTGCCCCCTCTCCTAGTCATTTCCTTTCCCTTGCCACTTCTGGTGAAGAGACGCATAAAAGACGATGTATCTGATTAATAAACGAGATACTGCTTCCCAGCTCGGCCATGAGTCCCTGGTCGTCTGTCTCCCGCCCGCGAAGCTAGCTCAGCCTGGCAGAGTAGAGTTTCTCTCTCTCTCTTTCTCCAAAATAAAAGGCCCCCAGGAGTGGTAAATGTGTGGTGCTGGCTGCCGGATTAGCTTCACGGGCGGGAGACAGAGACAACCAGGGACTCATGGCTGAGCTGAGAACGCAGTTCAATCTTTATTCACGAGCAGGGATGCAGTCCAACAACCTAATCACCACACAGTTCTGTCCTGTCTCTCTCCTACCTTCCTCCTGAGGCGGAAGAGTCAGGAACAAAGGAAATACATTCGATAGGGGGCGGGGAGAAGAAAAAGTGCCAACCAGCGAGGACTAAACCAAATGTCCCAGAGTCAGGGGGAGCAGGGTGAAACCAGCGTCCCGGAGGCAGGAGGTGCCCAGCCAACAGTGGACGTGCAAACAGAACACGTAGCAAGCAACACAAAGCGAACCCAATGTGATGATCAAAATAGAAGGCTTCACAAGCAGAATCCAGAAGAGTACCAACAGCTGGCACTGAAGCCCAGAAACTGGACACAAGAAGAGAGAGGAGAGAGAGACAGAGACAGAGAGATAGAGAGAAAGAGAGAGAGACCTGCAGACCAGCTTCACCACTTGTGAAGCCCACTACAGGTGAGGTGGGGAGCTGGAGGCGTGAACCCAGGTCCTTCTGAGGGTCTAGTGCACTTAACCTGGTGGGCCACTGGTGAGCCCCCTAGTTCCTCTGTCTCCATAGCCTCTCCAGCACTGATCTTCTCTTGCCGTGTGAAGCAGCCCATTCTCACAGGGGTGAGGTGGGGACCTCAGTGTCGCTTTGGCCAGTGCCTTCCTGGTGACGGGTACCCTGGAGCGTGTCCGCCGGTGTCTGTGTCCACATGCATCTCTTCTTCAGAGGACTGTCTGTGTGCACCTCTCCCCACATTGTTAGTGGTGATCTCCATTTACAAGTGGGGAAACCGAGTCTGGCGGACGCCACTCACTGGCCGGTGGCCGTGTGGCAAGTGTCGGGGCTGAGCCCGGAGCCCAGGCTCAGTTCACGGAGCTCAGACCTTAGCCCCGTGCCCCCACCCAGGTGCCCGCACTCGGCCACACCCGCTGTGCCCCCAGTGCCAGGAGCCTCAGGTGGTTTAATGAGTGGCACCTGGCGGCCATCACCAGCTTGACTGGGAGGGTCCATCCCAGCTCCCGCGCCTCCTGAGACCACAGGGGCAGTGGCCACACCTCCATGCCTGTCGGCGGGGGACGCATGTCTCCACAGGCCGGGCTTTGTGTCTGCCTCCGGTCACACACGCCAGGGCCTGGCTGATCTCGCTGCAGGGCTAACCACGGCTGTGACTCCTCAGACGCTGACCTGGGAGACCAAAGTCCCACACCAGAGCACCTGGTAACGAGAGACCCACGATCAGAGTGGGTGAGGAGGTGCCTGGCTTCTGGGCCCGGCAGCCATCTGTCTGCCAAGATCCCATGGCGGGAGATGGGTACCAGTAGGAAGACACCCTGAGGGGGCCAGGCACCAGTCAGTGCACCTGGTTAACTGCACATAGTACTAAGAGCAAAGGTGTTGGCAGGTGGATCCAACCCCAGCCTTTCCTGTCTTTCTCCGGGCGGTTGGCCAAGGACGAATCTTTTTATTAGTAGTATTATCTATTTATCTAAAGGAAACACTGGGGGTTGGGCGGTGGCGCAGCGGGTTAAGCGCATGTGGCACGAAGCCCAAGGACCGGCGTGAGGATCCTGGTTCGAGCCCTGGCTCCCCACCTGCAGGGGAGTAGCTTCACAGGTGGTGAAGCAGGTCTGCAGGTGTCTTGTCTTTCTCTCCCCCTCTCTGTCTTCCCTTCCTCTCTCCATTTCT
This sequence comes from Erinaceus europaeus, assembly GCF_950295315.1. NCBI lineage: Eukaryota > Metazoa > Chordata > Mammalia > Eulipotyphla > Erinaceidae > Erinaceus > Erinaceus europaeus. The sequence continues at coordinate 183,666,254 of NC_080164.1, read as the reverse complement.
TTCTGTCCTATCCGACAACGAACGACATCAACAATAACAATAATAACCACAACCAGGCTACAACAACAAGGGCAACAAAAGGGGGGAAAATGGCCTCCAGGAGCAGTGGATTCATGGTGCAGGCACTGAACCCCAGCAATAACCCTGGAGGCAAAAAATAAAAAAAAGGAAGCATTGACTAAACCATAGGATCAGAGGGGTACAACTCCACACAGTTCCCACCACCAGAACTCCGTATCCCATCCCCTCCCCTGATAGCTTTCCCATTCTCTGTCCCTCTGGGAGCATGGACCCAGGGTCATTGTGGGATGCAGAAGGTGGAAGGTCTGGCTTCTGTAATTGCTTCCCTGCTGAACATGGTCATTGGCAGGTGGATCCATACTCCCAGCCTGTCTCTCTCTTTCCCTAGTGGGGCAGGGCTCTGGGGAAGCAGGGCTCCAGGACAGGAGACCACCCCCCCCACCCCCAACTCTTCATCTGCACTATTCCAGCCTTTAAGTTCATGATTAGTCAACAATTTGTTTGGCTTTGTATGTTAACTCTTTTTTCAGCCACCAGGTTCCAGATGCTACCGTGATGCCAACCAGACTTCCCTAGACAGACGACCCCACCAATGTGTCAAGGACGAATCTTAGCTCACCCCAGACCTGGTCACTTCCTGCCCTTCTCAGCGGCCAGGGCGCTGTGGGCACTGTGTTCACCAGAGGGCGCCAGAGCCCAGCGAGTCACTCCTGAGCGGTTTTTTTTTCATCCTCAGCAGGTCTGGGAGGGGAGAGATGGCAGCTGGCAGCCATTCCGATGGCCACACCCTTGCCCACTCCCCGCGCCCCAAGGCAGCCGCCGCCCCGCCATCCGCCCAGGGTTTGCCAGGGGGAGGCGAGGACTCTGGAAATCCTGTGGGACCCAGGCGGGTGGAGGGTGAGCTAGAGCCCAGTGTACGCCCACTGGGTGTTGGGTGCTTGTTCTGCCCCTCACCCACCCTGGGCCAACAGAGGGTGCAAATCACCTGTCTGCCTCCATGGCCCCGATGCCCCAGGACCACCCCGCGCTCCGGGTGGGGGCCCCGGCCCCTCCCATGTCGGCCTGCTGCCTCGTGTCGTCCCCTCTGACTTTGCCGAGGACGTGTTGACAGTGGTGATGGCGGTGGTGCTGGTCTCCGAGACCAGTTGGGTGCTGGGTGCAGGAGCGGCTCCTGAGCCCTCTCTAACACACGTCCCAGCCTGCCCGCCCGCCTGTCTGTCCGTCTCATTTCTCGGCCTTCCTGTTGCCTGGCAACAAGGGTTCCTGCTCCTTTCTCCCCCACCACCACCTCCCGCAGATGTCTCCTGTCTCGTCTCCCCCGTGGGCTTTAGCCGGTTACTCTTAAAAATAGCCCCAGCCCTCAGCTGCGGGGAGCCGGAGCCCAGCCCAGCCACGTGGCTCTGGAGAGGCAGGGGTGACCAGGGAATGGACACGCTGGGTGTCTGTCGGGGGACCTGAGCTGGAGTCCCGGGTGGTCCGGGGTGCTGGGCTGGGTACCCCTTCCTAGAGGCACCCAAGTGGGGTGGAGGGTGAAGGGGGGCTTTTGGGAATGGTGGCCGTGGGGCCCTCCTGTCCCGTCCCATCCCAGGGGGCCTGCTGGTGCCTCGTGCCTCCTCCGTGCTGGTGGCCTGGGGATGCGGCGCAGAGGTGATTCTGGGCAGCAGGGAACCACGGGTCTTTCCTGTCCCCCTGTCCTCTGGTCCCCATGGGGAGAGAGAGAGAGAGTCTCAGAGCATGTCCTCTGAGGCCGCTGACACGTGCTGAACAGCCCACAGTCTCAGAGCTTCTCCCCGGAGACCGGCCCCTTCAAACCCTCACAGGGTTCCGTGTCCTGCGCCAAGATGGCTCCAAACCCAGTGTCCAAGGGAGTCCCAGAACACTCCCCGTGCCCCCACCTCCCCAACTTCTCCTTCCAGGAGTTTCCGCAGCCCCCGGGGACACGTGACGGCCGAGTCGCTGGCTCCCCTGTGAGGAGCCTTTTTTTTCCTTTTTTGGGGGATTCATGGTTTACAGTTGACAGTAAAATACAGTTGTTTGTACATGTGCAACATTTCTCAGCTTTCTACGTAACAATTTAACCCCCACTAGGTCCTGGTCTGCCATCATCTTCCAGGACCTGAACCCTTCCCGCCACCCCGGAGTCCTTTACTTTGGTGCAATGCACCAGCTCCAGTCCACGTTCTGCTTAGTGTTTCCCCTTCTGATCTTATTTTTTCAACTTCTGTCCATGAATGAGACCGTCCCATCTTCATCCTTCTCTTTCTGGCTGACCTCACTGCACAGGATTCCCTCAAGCTCCATCCAAGAGGAGGGGAAGAAGGTGACTCCATCCTTCTTCACAGCTGAGTAGTATTCCACTGTGTATGTAGGCCACGGCTTTCTCAGCCACTCAGCTGCTGTTGCTTCCAGTTCTTGGCTACTACAAATTGTGCTGCTGTGAACACAGGTGCACACAGAACTTTTTGGGTGGATGTGTTGGGTTCCTTAGGGTCTGTCCCCAGGAGAGGAATTGCAGGGTCACAGGGTAGCCCCACTTCCAGCCTTCTGAGAGTCTCCAGACTGCTCTCCACAGGGGCTGGACCCACTGACATTCCCACCAGCAGTGAGCAGGCTCCTTTGTCCCCACAGCCTCTCCAGCATTTGTTGCTGCTGCCTTTTCTGATGTCTGACATTCTTGTGAGGAACATGTGAGGAGACAATTATCCCCGCTCTCCGCAAACGCGGGGGAAGGTACCTCTCTGACAGTTGTCAGAGACAGTGGCTCCTTTCTGCTCAGCCAGCCAGGCTGCTCCCACACACCTCCTCCGGTGCTGTCGCCCGGCTCCGTGCCTCCTGTCCCTCCGCCCCTCCTGCCAGGTATCTGCAGCGCTGGGGGACAGGGCGTGGAATCAGGTGGCTGCCACCTCCACCTGACATCATCCCATCTGCCGTGGGCCCAAGTCTCCTTCTATTGTTTCCTGCGAAAGTGAACCACCCCCTCACCTCCCTCCGGCTGTGTCACGAGAGGGGACAAAGAGCTCTTTGATCAGAGAGCGGCTCGGGCTGCCTCCTGCCCACCACCAGGATCCCACAGCCCTGGGGAGGTACGGGGGAGCCTGCCTAGAAGGCGTCTTCGTGACTCAGCTCCCAACTGCTGTGGGGTTTGGGGTGGCGGGGCAAGTGGGTGCTGCAGGGTGGGGATAGCTTGGCCCTCCCCTCTGCAGCCCCGAGCCCCCAGCTGTCACCGGCAGGAAGCCCAGAGCCCTGGGAGAGGGTCTCAGTGGGGCTTTGGCTGGAAGTGGCAGGAGGGCTCTGGGGACCCCGTCCCTGCATCTGTCACCCACGGGGGAGCACCAGCAGGGTGGCCTGGGTCCCCCGGGCTCGCTGGGATGGACGCTGAGCCGGTCAGCGTGTCCCTTGCAGGCAGCTCTGCTGTGAAGCCAGGGCTGCTGTGAGGGGCGAGAGTCCAGGCGGGGCAGACGGCACAGGGGTCTGCAAGGGACTCTCCTGCCTGAGGCTCTGAGGTCCCGGTTTCAGTCCCCAGCACCACCAGCAGCCAGAGCTGAGCAGGGCTCTGAGCTCCCTCTGTCTCTTTCTCTCTGCATTTCTTCCATGAAAATAAATAGAAATGGGGCCGGCGGTGGCGCACCTGGTTGAGCGCACATGTTACAATGGGAAAGGACTCAGGTTCGAGGCCCCAGATCCCCACCTGCAGAGGGGAAGCTTTCCAAGTGGTGAAGCAGGACTGCAAGTGTCTCTCCACCGGCCTCCCTGCCTAGCTCCCCGCCTCTCTCAATTGCAGGCTATTTCTAGCCAGTAAATAACTAAAGATAGAAAAAAGAAAAGAAACAGAAGGGAAAAGAAAGCAAAGTCCAAGTGGAAAGGGAAGTGCTGGCCGGCCGTGCACCCAGCAGAGCGCACGCCTAGGCAAGCCCGAGGATCCGGGTCCGCCTCCTGGGAGCCCACGCACGGGCGCAGCTCCGGGAGCGGAGGAGCAGTGCTGTGCCGTCTCTCCTCTCTTGTCTTTCTTTTCAAGCTCCATCCAAGAGGAGGCGAAGAAGGTGAAGTCACCATTTTCAATAGCTGAGTAGTCTCCCACTGTGTGTCTAGACCACCACTCACCCAGCCACTCATCCGTTGCTGGACGCCTGGGCTGCTTCCAGGTTTGGGCTGTTACAGATCGTGCTGCTGTGAACACAGGTGCACACAGATCTTTCGGATGGGTGTGTTTGTTTGTTTTTATTTTTAGCAAAGCAGTAACAATTTGTTTACAAAAAGTAAAAGATGGGAGTTGGGCTGTAGTGCAGTGGGTTAAGTGCACAAGGATCCCGGTTCGAGCCCCCGGCTCCCCACCTGCAGGGGAGTCGCTTCACAGGCGGTGAAGCAGGTCCGCAGGTGTCTGTCTTTCTCTCCCCCTCTCTGTCTTCCCCTCCTCTCTCCATTTCTCTCTGTCCTATCCAACAATGACAATATCAATAACAGTAACAACTACAACAATAAAACAACAAGGGCAACAAAGGGGAATAAACAAATAAATAAATATTTCTTTAAAAAAGTATTACCATAGTCAGTGTACAGATTTTTTTTCCATTCCAGTGTTTTTTCTTTTTAATTGGAGGATTAATGTTTTACAGTTGACAGTAAATACAATAGTTTATACATACATAACATTCCCCAATTTTCCACATAACAATACAACCCCCACTAGGTCCTCTGTCATCCTGTTCCGGGACCTGAACTCTCCCCCCCCCACGCCCCCTACCCCACCCCACACCACTCCAGAGTCTTTGACTTTGGTGCAATATACCAACTCCAGTCCAAGTTCAGCCACTGCCGGCTACTGTCCCTTCTGGTTCCAGCCAGCAGCTGGGTGCTGAGTCTCCCTCAGGGCTCAGAGTTCAGTGCTCTGCCCGCCTGCAGGCCTCTGTCCTCCCTCAGCCTCTTCCCTCCCCACGGCCTTGAGCATCTGAGCAGGAGGCCTGACAGACCTTCCCCAGTGAGTCACCCAGCAGGGGTGCAGCACCAGGGTGGGGAAGTGACAGACTCAGACTCAGGGGTGTGGGGCGTGGGGGCCGTGCGGGGGCCCTCCCGGCTCCTGGCCACATGACCAGCACCTCAGCTGTTGCCTGCCACGCTGCAGCTCCAAGGAGGCCGGACACCAGACTCCGCAGGGCTAGCCCTGCCCCGGGACGCAAGTTCAAACCCTGGCCCCACCTCCTGCCTGAACTGAGCAGTGCTCTGTCTCTCCCTCTGTCTCTTTGTCTCTCTCTCTGTCTCTCTGCCTCTCTGTCTCTCTCTCTTAGAATAAATAAATCAATAAGCTCAGCTTTTGTTTAAAATAAGCATGGGGAGGTCAGGTGGTGGCACACCTCAATGAGTGTTCATGTCACCAGGCACAAGGACCCGGGTTCAAGCCCCTGGTCCCCACCTGCAGGGGGGAAAGCTTCACGAGTGGTGGAGCAGGTCTGCAGGTGTCTCTCTGTCTCTGTCCTTCTCTCTCCCTTCAGTTTGTGAAATTTTTTATTTAATTCATTTATTATTGGATAGAGACAGAGAGAATTGACAGGGGAGGGGAGATACAGGGGAGAGAGACAAAGAGACACCCGCAGCTGTGCTTCACCACTCGTGAAGCTTCCCCCTGCAGGTGGGGGCTGGGGGGCTGGAACCCGGGTCCTCGTGCGCTGTGACCTGTGAGCTCAACCAGGTGCGCCTCCACCTGGCCCTTCCCCTTCCCTCTCAATCTCTGTCTCTATTAAAGAAACAAACAAATTAATTAGTATTCACCTGCAGTCCAGTTTATCCAGAGGGCAGGAGGGGCGTCAGCTGGCGGGCTGGGAGAGGGGCCTGGCCACAGTGTCCCCAGAGCTTCCTGTGCTGCTTGAGGGCCAGGGCAGGGGACATCTGGGAGCAGAGCCCTGGGCTGCTCACCCCAGCCTGGCTCCGGCACCTCCATCTGCCCGGGAGACTCACACTTCTGGGGCTCAAAGATCACCGGGCAGGACTTGTGCTCTGCTGTGTCTGGGGCCAGGGTTCGAGTCCTGGCACCGCACGGGAGATGCCCTGGCACTGGGGGAGGCTCCAGCATTACGGTGTCTTTCCCTCTCTTAGTCTCTCTCAGTGAAAACACCATCAGCCTGGGAGCAGGCTCTGCAGGGAGGAGAAGAAGCAGGACCTTCACACCAGTTTGCTGTCTGACCTGAGCCGCGTCACAAGGCCGAGCCAGGCGACGGCCAACGGTACTAGGCTTCCTGGTACATGAACGGAATATTACTCTGCCTGCAAAAAGATGACACTGTAGGGGGCCAGGCAGCGGCACAACCAGTTAAGAGCACATGTTGCCAAGCACAAGAACCCGGGTTCAAGCCCTACTCCCCACCTGCAGGGGAGACTCCCCACCAGCACTGAAGCAGGTCTGCAGGTATCTCTTTCTCTC